>NC_084745.1:49447457-49542457 GCF_033978785.1 Entelurus aequoreus
TATTGTCCAACTCTTAATTACTGATTCCAATATCAACCGATACCGATATATACAGTCGTATACACAGCAGTTTTAAAAAGTCATAAATTTTACTTTTTGGAACCGATACCGATAATTTCCGATATCACATTTTAAAGCATTTATCTGCCGATAATATCGGCAGTCCGATATTATTGGACATCTCTAATTACAATATAATATGTTTTGTATGCATTGTGCTATCTAGGATAGTAACAGTTATTCAGTATCGCATCATGGCATTATCATCACAATATCATACCAATAGTGAAATAAATGTACAATTAAGTCAGCATGTACTAGGGTTGTACGGTATACCGGTACTAGTATAGTATCGCGGTACTAATTAATTAGAGTACTATACTCTGTTTGAAAAGAACCGGTTCCCAGGCATGACGGCCCCTACGTCACGTCATGACATTGCTGGTTTTACGAGCAGAGGAGCATGTTCGGCAGGGCACACACACAGAGTACTTACAAGCAGACACAGTGTGGAGACAGAAAAGGGAGAATGGACGCATTTTGGCTTAAAAAGTAAAGATAAAGGTGAAGTTGTAACACTGAAACACCCTCAGGAAGAGGTACTTTAAGACACGGCTAACTAGTTAGCGGCTAATGTTTTAGCCACTTCTAAAATCACTAATCCTCGTCTCTATGGCGACAAATAAAGTAAGATTCTTACACGTACCATTATCACTGGAAGACAAGGAATAGCTAAACATGCTTCACTACACACCGTAGGAGGATACAATAGCTCACCGGCGTCACAATGTAAACAAACGCCATGGGTGGATCTACACCTGACGTCGATACTACTACGATTACATCGATATTTTAAATTAGATAAGATTAGACAAACTTTACTGAAATTGTTCCACAATATAGATTACGACTAATGTATGACCCTGTAAGTACTTGGTATCGGATCGATACCCAAATTTGTGGTATCATCCAAAACTAATGTAAAGTATCAAAGAAGAGAAGAATAAGTGATTATTACATTTGAACAGAAGTGTAGATAGAACATGTTAAAAGAGAAAATAAGCAGATATTAACAGTAAATGAACAAGTAGATCAATAACACATTTTTTACAGCTTGTCCTTTATAATGTTGACAAAATAATAGAATGATAAATAGAATATAAAGTACTTTATTGATCCCTGGGGGAAATTCAGCACCACAGTTCGCTCATAATAGACAATAATAATAATAAATAATATAATATATATAATATATAATATATGAATAATATAAATATATTATAAATATATTCTAAATTTAAGTGCAGTGAATATAAATGACACAATATGTTACTGCACATGTCAGCAGACTAATTAGGAGCCTTTGTTTGTTTACTTACTACTAAAAGACAAGTTGTCTAGTATGTTCACTATTTTATTTAAGGACAAACTTGCAATAATAAACATATGTTTCATGTACCCTAAGTTTTTTTTGTTAAAATAAAGACAATATTGCCATTTTTTTGGGGGTCCCCTTTATTTAGAAAAGTATCAAAAAGTATCGAAATACATTTTGGCACCAGTACCAAAATATTGGTATCGAGCCAACCCTAGCATGTACTAATCAATATTTCAAAACCCACATTGTTCATTTGTTAATGACAGTTATTTATTTTCCCGAGCGGCAAAAAAAAAAAGAAGGCTTATATTTGAGGGGAGGCGTTCATTTAAAAGAAAGGAAGAAATATACCGGAGCATCTCAAATAAATTAGAATCCTGTTTAAAAACTGTCAAAATGAGTTTGGCTTAATCTATCGTTATTAAAACTAATCCTTTGGTTTAATGGAGTTTACCCATTTGCAGAACAGAATGAGTCAAAATCCCTGAAGGGTTTCTGGCAGTTTCTTCAAGTCTTGGTATTGTCCTAAAATAGTCCATAATCCATAACACCATTTTTTATTTTTTTTGCTAACAAGAACATGTTGAAAAGGTGTTAAATAAGTGCATATTTATTCCCTTCTTTTTTGAGTCTGCTTGCTCATGCAAATTAAAACAGTTAATACACGCTAAATATGGATGATTTAATCATTATCAATACAAAAAAACAAAAAAACATTAATCTTTTGACAGCACAATCCATGATTTAAAAAAACAAAAAACAGTATTTTACAGATTCATGACACAGTGTGAAATATTTCAAGAACATAGTTCCTTATTTATAATCCTAATGAGTCATTTACAACAGGGGTAGGAAACATATTGCATTACGATATAAGATACATTTTTAAATCTCTTAAAACCAATTATTATTTTTTATTAGTAGAGGGCTTTTTTTTTTTTACATTTAAGCGGCAACAAACATGATTCATGGAAAAAGGTGGTTTAAAACATTGTTTTTTGACTCAGTTTGTCCAATGAATTATTACTGTCATCTCGTGTAAATTGGGTAAAATATTGCAATATATATCGCCATATCACAACTATCGCAAAACCGTATCGTATCGTGACTCAAGTATCGCGATATGTATCGTACCGTGAATGCTTGCCCAAGTCCAGACCTTGTTGACGACTAATTAGTGCTGTCAAACACTACATAAAAAAATAAATATCAGATTAATCACACTTTTGAACTGTGATGAATCACGATGAATCACTTTCGAATTGTGATTAATCACTTTCGAATTGTGATTCATCCCGATGAATCACTTTTGAATTGTGATTAAACACGATGAATCACTTTTCAATCGTGATTAATCACGATTAATCACTTTTCAATCGTGATTAATCACGATTAATCACTTTTGACTCGTGATTAATCACAATTAGTCACATTTGAATCGTGATTAATCACGATTAATCACTTTTGAATCACAATTAGTCACTTTTGAATCGTGATAAATCACCTTTGAATCATGATTAATCACATTTGAATCATGATTAATCACTTTTGACTCGTGATTAATCACAATTAGTCACATTTGAATCGTGATAAATCACGATTAATCACTTTTGAATTACAATTAGTCACTTTTGAATTGTGATTAATTACGATTAATCACCTTTGAATCCTGATGAATCATTTTTGAATCGGGATTAATCACGTCTAATCACTTTTAAATCGTGATTAATCACTTTTGAATTGTGATTAATCGTGATTAAAACGTGATCAATCGAATCGCTTTTGAATCGTGATTAATCACTTTTGAATCATGATTAATCACGACTAATCACTTTTGAAACGCATTAATCACTTTTGAATAATGATTAATCACTTTTGAATCATGATTAATCACTTTGAATCATGATTAATCAAGATTAATCACTTTTCAATCGTGATTAATCGTGATTAATCTTGATTGAAAAGTGATCGTAATTATTCACTGTTAATAGCTTTTGAATCATGATTAATCATGATTAATCACCTTTGAATCGTGATTAATCACAATTAATCACTTTTGAATCGTGATTAATCGTGATGAATCACTTTTGAATTGTGATCAATCACTTTTGAATTGTGATTAATCACGATCAATCACTTTTGAATTGTGATTAATCATGATCAATCACTTTTGAATTGTGATTAATCACAATTAATCACTTTTGAAGTGTGATTAATCACTTTTGAATTGTGATTAATCACGATAAATCACTTTTGAATTGCGATTAATCACGATTAATCACTTTTGAATTGTGATTAATCACGATTAATCACAGTATATGACTTGCTAGCATCATTCAAATGTCCTTGCAAAAAGACATGAATCCAATTTTATTGTCAGAATGTCATTCAGGATTTTTTTCCCTTTGAATGTCTTCCTTGAATGCACTCCGTTTATTAGCTTCAAACCTGGTAACAGTTTTGTGTCAAGTACAGTCAGGGTGTATTTTGGAGTGTAACGTGCCAGCGAGCACACTAGTTGGAGTCTCCTAACTCATTTTAGCATTGACGTGTGCATCGACCTGATCACTAACCGCTTTCACCGACTCTGCAACCATCCCCGGTTAAGGTAAAGGAGCATCTGGGATCAAAACAAATGGGGGGATTAATCCGTTTATACATGATTAATGATATCATTTTTTTTTCTGGTTAATCGCATTTGTTCATGCGTTAACATTTGACAGCCTTACATCTAATTAAAAGAAAAATTAGAATGTCAAGTTTAGAGTTTAATCATCAAATTAACTGCCCGGGTTTCCTGAGCCTTTGCATAATATTCAAAAAGTATTGAGCACCTCTTTGACCCAGCAGGCACAAGACATTGAAGCCACGTTGAGAACTTGTTGAAATAGGTACTGATGTTGAGCAACTCCAACCTAACGTTGAAACAACATGCTTTTTTACATCATTTAAGGAATGTTGGGTTCTGACGTCGATTTCACAACAAATTTTCTACAACACAAATACGTTCAAACTAGCTTGTTGACAACGTTGATTCAATGTCAGGTTGTGACGTTGATTTGACCATTGAATTTTGGTCATTTCCCAACTAATGTTCTGCAACACAAACAATGTTGAAACATTTATTTTGACACATTTAATGAATGTCGGGTTGTGACGTAGATTTGACCATTGAATTTTGGTCATTTCCCAACCAATATTCTACAACACAAATACAACGTTGAAACAACATGCTTTTTGACAACGTTTAATCAATGTCGGGTTCTGACGTTGATTTGACCATTGAAATTTGTTTATTTCTCAACCAATATTCTACAACACAAACAACGTGGAAACAACATGCTTTTTGACAATGTTTATTCAATGTCAGGTTGTGACGTTGATTTGACCATTGAATTTTGGTCATTTCCCAACCAATATTCTAAAACAAAAACACAACGTTGAAACAACATGCTTTTTGACAACGTTTAATGAATTTCGGGTTCTGACGTTGATTTGACCATCGAAAGTTGGTCATTTCCCAACCAATATTCTACAACACAAATACAACGTTGAAACAACATGCTTTTTGACAACGTTTAATCAATACTGGGTTCTGACGTTGATTTGACCATTGAATTTTGGTCATTTCCCAACCAATATTCTACAACACAAATACAACGTTGAAACAACATGCTTTTTGACAACGTTTAATCAATGTCGGGTTCTGAGGTTGATTTGACCATCGAAAGTTGGTGATTTCCAACCAATATTCTACAACACAAACAACGTTGAAACAACATGCTTTTTGACAACGTTGATTCAATGTCAGGTTGTGACATTGATTTGACCATTGAAATTTGGTCATTTCCCAACCAATATTCTACAACACAAACACAAAGTTGAAACAACATGCTTTTTGACAACGTTGATTCAATGTCATGTTCTGACATTGATTTGACCATTGATTTTTTTTCCCTTTTTCCAACCAATATTCTACAACACAAACACAACGTTGAAACAACATTTATTTTGACGTTTAATGAATGTCGGGTTCTGAGGTTGATTTGACCATTGAAATTTGGTCATTTCCCGACCAATATTCTACAACACAAATAAAATGTTGAAAAAACATTGTTTTTGACATCGTTTAATCAATGTCAGGTTGTGACGTTGATTTGACCATTGAGTTTTGGTCATTTCCCAACCAATATTCTACGACACAAATACAACGTTCAAACATGCTTTTTGACAACGTTGATTCAATGTCAGGTTGTGACGTTGATTTGACCATTGAATTTTGGTCATTTCCCAACCAATATTCTACGACACAAATACAACGTTGAAACAACATGCTTTTTGACGACGTTGATTCAATGTCAGGTTGTGACGTTGATTTGGGTCATTTCCCAACCAACAACGTGGATCCAACGTTGGACATCAACTTTGTCTCAATTTAAAATACAACTGATTTGCAACGTTGTTTTACAGGACACGGATGTATAATCAACGTTGTATCAATGTCTTGTGCCTGCTGGGTAGCCAGTCATTCAAATGAGTACATTTTTTTAAATCACACTTTTGACTTTAGATTAATCATGATTAATCACAGGTTATTACTCGCATGCATGGTTTTAATTACTTCAAAACAGACCCCAATATTTGGACACAAATATTTTACCCTTTTTAAATTTTTTTTTAAAGCTGTGTTACTTGAAGGCGTTACATCTATTTGCTCAAAACCCAGTGACAGTTTTATCAAAAGTATAGTCAGGGTCTGATTGGCTCTGCACGTACATGATTAATGGCATCATTTTAAACCGGATAACTCGCCATTTTAGACAGCCCTTAAGTGTCACCGGGTGCAAGTTGTCCTCAGTATATTATATTCTTCATTTTTATGCATTATTATGTGCCATAAAAACCTGGAGTAAAATCAATGTCCTTGCAATGTGTCCGCAGGGGTGTGTTTAACCAGGGCTATCTGTGCTCCAAGTGCGGCTTAGGGGCCCATAAAGAATGCCTGGGCCGCCTGGGCTGCTGCGGGAAAACAGGTAAGGAACACACACACACACACACACACACACACACACACACACACACACACACACACACACACACACACACACACACACATGCAAACATGCAACTAAAATCCTCAGGTGTTACCGTATTTTCCGGACCATAGAGCACACTGCCGATTAGCGGGTCTAGTCAGGTCTATTTTCAGATTATAGGGCTATTATTATTATTGTTATTATTATTATTATTATTAGCTAACTGTTTTAATGACATTCAGACTTGACTTCAATCAATAACGGAGCAGCATCTCCTCATCCGTGGCTCACTAGTGCAACAACAACAACACCAGAAAAGTGTCCCGTGAAAAAAACCGTCCGACCGGAACTCTCTAATAACTAAAGTTCCTCGGGTGAATAATGTCAACTCACTACACCGGTATGTTTTAGCGCTTTCATGGCGAGTTTACTGACAGATATAAGTAAGAACTTTACACTACTTTATATTAGAAATGGCAACAGCGGAGGATGAATGTCTCATAACAAGAAGATAGAGACAAAGAAGAAGATTATCGACTACGGTGTCGACACGGACTACAAAGGCGGAGGCGCACAAATTTTCAGGACTTTTCTTACCAGAAGGTAAGAAAAGGTGTTTTTGCATAATATTGCGAAACAAAACGCCAGATAATATGTCTTACCTTATACACACACCATAATAATACTGGTATGTTGAAGCACAGTACAATCCATCAAGCGGTGTGGCTTCATAGCTTACCAAAGTCCTACTAAAACATTTTGATAGATTTTTGAGCGCCGTGTGTAATGTTCTATATTTTCAATGGAACATATAACATGTTGGTGTTGTTTACTTGAGTCATATCGTATGTGTGACTGCCATCTACTGGTCACACGTATCTCTTATGTGTGACTGCCATCATATTGCAGTCTACACGTACCTCTTATGTGTGACTGCCATCATAATGCAGTCTACACGTATCTCTCATGTGTGACTGCCATCATATTGCAGTCTACATGTATCTCTTATGTGTGACTGCCATCATATTGCAGTCTATATGTATCTCTTATGTGTGACTGCCATCATATTGCAGTCTATATGTATCTCTTATGTGTGACAGCCATCATATTGCAGTCTACATGTATCTCTTATGTGTGACTGCCATCATATTGCAGTCTACATGTATCTCTTATGTGTGACTGCCATCATATTGCAGTCTACACGTATCTCTTATGTGTGACTGCCATCATATTGCAGTCTACACTTTTCTTTTGTTTTTTTTCTGTCTTGCCACTGGTGAGGGCGGTCGCATCTCTCTCCGCTCCCTCCTTCCCTCCCTGCTTGCTCTCTTTGTTTTTGTCTTGTTTGAACTATTTTGAAGCCTCTTTTCTTGAGCTGTCCTCAAATCTAAACATCAAAATGAATTTGATCAACTGGACTCTCGACGCAATTGACACAGTCTTTTCGACAAGGAAAAGAGGCTCGGGGGAGCCTGGCTGCCCTGATGGAACCATTGCTGCGGGGTACGTGAGAGATTCCTGGAATACTTGGAGAATCATGTGCCTCTCAGTCCTTTCCATCGAGGACGTGGAAGACATCTACCTATTTGGAGCTGTGATCGCAGGGCATTTGCTGATTGGGCTGGGCATTGCTCTGGTGTATCGTCAAATTCGGAAGACGATGGCAGCCACTCAAGGGGCCAACAGGCTGTTCAACGCAATGGAAGGAATGGGTCGTGCTGTGGGATCACAGACTGGAGCGATTGCTGATTTGAATCGCAAGGTAGATTCGATCTTGATGATGTTACAGAAAGAATAAATTGGAATTGTCAGAGCCAGCATATAGAGCAGGAATGTCATTGTTTTGACTGCTCGAAGAAAAAAACAACATCTTAATCTACGATTTGACTCCCTCGAATGGCCTTGAGGAACAGGCTGTTTGAAAACACTCCCCCGAGGACTCCTCAAAGATGGACGCTTTTGACCTTTTCCCTTTTCTTCAAAAGCACCTGGGTCGGACTCTTGAACTCTTGAACTCTTGGGGCCGGCCTCGGCCCATAAAGACAATCCAACATCTCACCCAAGTTAATTGGGCATACATGCACGCACACACCCTTCCCCAATCAACGCCTTCACCTCTGCTTTATTCCTCCGGGGTTGTGGGGGCTGAGCAGCGCTTAACAGCAGCTGCCGGCCTCCAAGGTCCTGTTGGATGACTTTGTTGCGAGTTGTTGTGATTAAATGTACCTTGTTTATGTGTGCCATGCTATGTGAGGTTTTTTTCCTCGGACTCAGTCTGGACCATTCCTGAGGGTCCAGCCTCAGACTGATATTTTTTTTACTTCCACCCTCCCCCCAATGTCACCTTTTTCCCACCTTTTTGAGGAGCGCCTAAGTGAGGCTGATCCGTTGGCGGTCCCGTCTTGTCTCCCTGTAACGTATGTCTGCTCTTAGCGGGATTGTGCCGAAAATGTAATTTCAGTTCTTATGTGTCTTGTACATGTAAGAATGGACAATAAAGCTGATTGATTGATTGATACACGTATCTCTCATGTGTGACTGCCATCATATTGCAGTCTACACGTATCTCTTATGTGTGACTGCAATCTACTGGTCACACACATCTCTTATGTGTGACTGCCATCTACTGGTCACACTTATCTCTCTCATGTGTGACTGCCATCATATTGCAGTCTAAACATATCTCTTGTGTGTGACTGCCATCATATTGCAGTCTACACATATCTCTTATGTGTGACTGCCATCATATTGCAGTCTAAACATATCTCTTATGTGTGACTGCAATCTCTTGGTCACACTTATCTCTTATGTGTGACTGCCATCTACTGGTCACACGTATCTCTTATGTGTGACTGCCATCTACTGGTCACACACATCTCTTATGTGTGACTGCCATCTACTGGCCACACTTATCTCTCATGTGTGACTGCCATCATATTGCAGTCTAAACATATCTCTTATGTGTGACTGCCATCTACTGGTCACACGTATCTCTTATGTGTGACTGCCATCATATTGCAGTCTACACATATCTCTTATGTGTGACTGTCATCATAATGTAGGCTACACGTATCTCTTATGTGTGACTGCCATCATATTGCAGTCTAAACATATCTCTTATGTGTGACTGCAATCTACTGGTCACACTTATCTCTTATGTGTGACTGCCATCTACTGGTCACACGTATCTCTTATGTGTTACTGCCATCTACTGGTCACACTTATCTCTCATGTGTGACTGCCATCATATTGCAGTCTAAACATATCTCTTATGTGTGACTGCCATCTACTGGTCACACGAATCTCTTATGTGTGACTGCCATCTACTGGTCACACGTATCTCTTATGTGTGACTGCCATCATATTGCAGTCTACACATATCTCTTATGTGTGACTGCCATCATAATGTAGGCTACACGTATCTCTTATGTGTGACTGCCATCATATTGCAGTCTAAACATATCTCTTATGTGTGACTGCAATCTACTGGTCACACTTATCTCTTATGTGTGACTGCCATCTACTGGTCACACGTATCTCTTATGTGTGACTGCCATCTACTGGTCACACTTATCTCTCATGTGTGACTGCCATCATATTGCAGTCTAAACATATCTCTTATGTGTGACTGCCATCTACTGGTCACACGTATCTCTTATGTGTGACTGCCATCTACTGGTCACACGTGTCTCTTATGTGTGACTGCCATCATATTGCAGTCTACACATATCTCTTATGTGTGACTGCCATCATATTGTAGGCTACACGTATCTCTTATGTGTGACTGCCATCATATTGCAGTCTAAACATATCTCTTATGTGTGACTGCAATCTACTGGTCACACGTATCTCTTATGTGTGACTGCAATCTACTATTTCTCCTCAACAAAAGAGGAGAAATATAATCTTAGAGAAAAATGTAATTTAAAACATTTGTTTGCACGTACAACACTTAAGACCTTCAGTATATCAGTATGTGGAATTAAATTATGGAATGGATTAAGCAAAGCAATCAAACAATGTACTAATATGATACACTTCAAGAAACTCTTCAAACTTAAAGTGTTTACAAAGTACAAACAAGAAGAACCATGACAAACATTCTCAATTTATTTCATCCATCCATTCATTCATTCTTAAAGTAATCTTACTTATCTCATCATATGAAATATGACTTTCTTCACCAATTATTATTATTAAATTCTTACTATTATTTATTTATTTATTTTTATTGTGATTACATATGGAGTTTATTGTGAAAAAATTGAGAACAGGAAGTGAATAAAAAAAGTTTCAGCAACTGTTATGTAAAGAAAAGGGGTAGGATTAAATAAGCTGCTTCTTCCTACTCCTTTTTGAACATGTTGAAAAGAGAAACTGGAAATTGTGATGTATCATTTTGTATGCTTGCATGTTCCAAATAAACTCAAACTCAACTCAACTCAACTCAACTGGTCACACGTGTCTCTTATGTGTGACTGCCATCCTATTGCAGTCTACACATATCTCTTATGTGTGACTGCCATCATATTGTAGGCTACACGTATCTCTTATGTGTGACTGCCATCATATTGCAGTCTAAACATATCTCTTATGTGTGACTGCAATCTACTGGTCACACTTATCTCTTATGTGTGACTGCCATCTACTGGTCACACGTGTCTCTTATGTGTGACTGCCATCATATTGCAGTCTACACATATCTCTTATGTGTGACTGCCATCATATTGTAGGCTACACGTATCTCTTATGTGTGACTGCCATCATATTGCAGTCTAAACATATCTCTTATGTGTGACTGCAATCTACTGGTCACACTTATCTCTTATGTGTGACTGCCATCTACTGGTCACACTTATCTCTCATGTGTGACTGCCATCATATTGCAGTCTAAACATATCTCTTATGTGTGACTGCCATCTACTGGTCACACGTATCTCTTATGTGTGACTGCCATCTACTGGTCACACGTATCTCTTATGTGTGACTGCCATCGTATTGCAGTCTACACATATCTCTTATGTGTGACTGCCATCATATTGCAGTCTAAACATATCTCTTATGTGTGACTGCAATCTACTGGTCACACTTATCTCTTATGTGTGACTGCCATCTACTGGTCACACGTATCTCTTATGTGTGACTGCCATCTACTGGTCACATACATCTCTTATGTGTGACTGCCATCTACTGGTCACACTTATCTCTCTCATGTGTGACTGCCATCATATTGCAGTCTAAACATATCTCTTATGTGTGACTGCCATCTACTGGTCACACGTATCTCTTATGTGTGACTGCCATCTACTGGTCACACGTATCTCTTATGTGTGACTGCCATCATATTGCAGTCTACACATATCTCTTATGTGTGACTGCCATCATATTGTAGGCTACACGTATCTCTTATGTGTGACTGCCATCATATTGCAGTCTAAACATATCTCTTATGTGTGACTGCAATCTACTGGTCACACATATCTCTTATGTGTGACTGCCATCTACCGGTCACACGTGTCTCTAATGTGTGACTGCCATAATATTGCAGTCTACACGTATATCTTATGTGTGATTGCAATCGTATTGCAGTCTACACGTATCTCATATGTGTGACTGCCATCATATTGCAGTCCAAACATATCTCTTATGTGAGACTGCCATAATTTTGCAGTCTACACGTATCCCTTGTGTGTGACTGCCATCATATTGTAGGCTACACGTATCTCTTATGTGTGACTGCCATCATATTGCAGTCTAAACATATCTCTTATGTGTGACTGCAATCTACTGGTCACACATATCTCTTATGTGTGACTGCCATCTACCGGTCACACGTGTCTCTAATGTGTGACTGCCATAATATTGCAGTCTACACGTATATCTTATGTGTGATTGCAATCGTATTGCAGTCTACACGTATCTCATATGTGTGACTGCCATCATATTGCAGTCCAAACATATCTCTTATGTGAGACTGCCATAATTTTGCAGTCTACACGTATCCCTTGTGTGTGACTGCCATCTCTACTGGTCACACGTACCTCTTATGTGTGACTGCCATCTACTGATCGCACTTATCATTACACCATGTACCAAATAAAATTGCTTCGAGGTCGGTAAGCGCAACCAAAATTATACCGTACATGTTATAAGGCGCACTGTCGAGTTTTGAGAAAATGAAAGGATTTTAAGTGCGCCTTATAGTCCCAAAAATACGGCACCTTTAATAAGCAACCGAAGAATAAAATGCAACAAGCGAAAAGTGACGCAAATCCCAATCGTGTTTTTTTTAATAGTGCTAAAAACGTGACTCCTGTTTTATAGTTGTTTTGGTGCAGTTGGCGAGTCTTCCACACGCCCTTAATTCAAGCAGCCAAAGTCAGCCACATATTCAAGAAGTGCTTGCCTTCAAACGCTCCTTTCCACACGAGCACTAAAGGCAATGTCGCGCTCCCGCACGCCTAATAACACTTTTACAGAGAAGTCTTTAAAAGCCACATTGTGTGTCTGCCACTCAGATCCCTGCTTGTTCCAGGAGGGATGCAGGGGAAGTCCAAGATGGAGAGTAAACAACAAAAAGGCCTTGAGGCTCAGTCTTATGTGCATGTGTGTGAATGCTAGATAGCTCTTTTTTAGGTCTTGGAAGGGCATGAATGTGTTCTTACAGTTTGTCCCAAGCAGGCCAACCACAAGCACGCCGTGTGCAGCGACCGTGCGGCGCTTACATTCCCCGCGGCGAGCCGCCAGCTCCAGTCGGCCCGAGCATCTGTCACGGTGCCATCAGGTCGCAGAGGCAATAACGCCGGCGCCGGGCCCACCGGGGCGCGGCGTGCACCTGAGTAGATTCGGGTGACGACGGGCGACTGTGACGGCCGTGATGTCGCTTTGAATTCCCTCACTCGTTACTCCGCTTAGTGCTCGGCCCACTGCTGGTCTGGGACTTGTGGAAGAAGAAAAGTCCCCCTTGAAGTTGGCAAAAAAAAAAAAAAAAAGTTCCTCTACAAAAAGGGCCGAACGGGGGCCAGGAAGTAAAATGTACAATTTTATATAGATGAACATTTGTTGCCTGTCCCTGTTTCCTAAAATCTAGGGGAGACCGGATGCAATGGACGTCGAGTGGGTCTGACATAAAAGTGTGAGAGTCCAGTCCATAGTGAATCTAACATAATAGTGAGAGTCCAGTCCATAGTGGATCTAACATAATAGTGAGAGTCCAGTCCATAGTGGATCTAACATAATAGTGAGAGTCCAGTCCATAGTGGATCTAACATAATAGTGAGAGTCCAGTCCATAGTGGATCTAACATAATAGTGAGAGTCCAGTCCATAGTGGATCTAACATAATAGTGAGAGTCCAGTCCATAGTGGATCTAACATAATAGTGAGAGTCCAGTCCATAGTGGATCTAACATAATAGTAAGAGTCCAGTCCATAGTGGATCTAACATAATAGTGTGAGAGTCCAGTCCATAGTGGATCTAACATAATAGTGTGAGAGTCCAGTCCATAGTGGATCTAACATAATATTGAGAGTCCAGTCCATAGTGGATCTAACATAATAGTGAGAGTCCAGTCCATAGTGGATCTAACATAGTAGTGAGAGTCCAGTCCATAGTGGATCTAACATAATAGTGAAAGTCCAGTCCATAGTGGATCTAACATAATAGTGAGAGTCCAGTCCATAGTGGATCTAACATAATAGTGAAAGTCCAGTCCATAGTGGATCTAACATAGTAGTGAGAGTCCAGTCCATAGTGGATCTAACATAATAGTGAAAGTCCAGTCCATAGTGGATCTAACATAATAGTGAGCGTCCAGTCCATAGTGGGGCCAGCAGGAGACCATCCCAAGCGGAGACAGGTCAGCAGCATAGAGATCTCCCCAACTGTTGCACAGGCGAGCGGTCCACCCCGGGTCCCGACTATGGACAGCCAGTACTTCATCCATTGACCATTGAAATTTGGTCATTTCTCAACCAGTATTCTACAACACAAATCCAACATTAAAACAACATGCTTTTTGATGTCTTTTAATCAATGTCGAGTTCTGATGATTTGACCATTGAATTTTGGTCATTTCCCAACCAATATTCTACAACACAAACATAACGTTGAAACAACGTCTATTAAATGTCAGGTTGTGACGTTGATTTGACCATTGAAATTTGGTCATTTCTCTACCAATATTCCACAACACAAATACAACGTTGAAACAACATGCTTTTTGACGACGTTTAATCAATGTTGGGTTCTGACGTTGATTTGACCATTGAATTTTGGTCATTTCCCAACCAATATTCTACAACACAAACAACGTTGAAACAACGTCTATTAAATGTCAGGTTGTGCCATTAATTTGACCATTGAAATTTGGTCATTTCCCAACCAATATTCCACAACACAAACAACGTTGAAACAACATGCTTTTTGACAACGTTTATTCAATGTCAGGTTGTAACGTTGATTTCACCATTGAATTTTGGTAATTTTCCAACCAATATTCTACAACACACATACAACGTTGAAACAACGTCTATTGAATGTCAGGTTGTGACGTTGATTTGACCATTGAATTTTGGTCATTTCTCAACCAATATTCCACAACACAAATACAACATTGAAACAACTTGCTCTTTGACGTTGTTTATTTAATGTCAGCTTGTAATGTTGATTTCACCATTGAATTTTGGTCATTTCCCAACCAATATTCCACAACACAAATACAACGTTGAAACAACATGCTTTTTGACAACGTCTAATCAATGTCGGGTTCTGACGTTGATTTCACCATTGAATTTTGGTCATTTTCCAACCAATATTCTACAACACACATACAACGTTGAAACAACGTCTATTGAATGTCAGGTTGTGACATTGATTTGACCATTGAAATTTGGTCATTTCCCAACCAATATTCTACAACACAAATACAACGTTGAAACAACATGCTTTTTGACGACATTTAATCAATGTTGGGTTGTGACGTTGATTTCACCATTGAATTTTGGTCATTTCCCAACCAATATTCCACAACACAAACATAACGTTGAAACAACGTCTATTGAATGTCAGGTTGGGACGTTGATTTGACCATTGAATTTTGGTAATTTCCCTACCAATATTCCACAACACAAATACAACATTGAAACAACATGCTTTTTGACAACGTTTAATCAATGTCAGGTTGTGACGTTGACTTGACCATTGAATTTTGGTCATTTCCCAACCAATATTCTACAACACACATACAACGTTGAAACAACGTCTATTGAATGTCAGGTTGTGACATTGATTTGACCATTGAAATTTGGTCATTTCCCTACCAATATTCCACAACAAAAATACAACGTTGAAACAACATGCTTTTTGACAACGTTTAATCAATGTCTGGTTGTAACGTTGATTTCACCATTGAATTTTGGTCATTTCCCAACCAATATTCTACAACACAAATACAACGTTGAAACAACATGCTTTTTGACAACGTTTAATCAATGTCAGGTTGTGACGTTGACTTGACCATTGAATTATGGTCATTTCCCAACCAATATTCTACAACACAAATACAACGTTGAAACAACATGCTTTTTGACAACAGTTAATCAATGTTGGGTTGTGACGTTGATTTAACCATTTAAATATAGTCACTTCTAAACCAATATTCCACAACACAAATACAACGTTGAAACAACATGCTTTTTGACAACTTTTAATCAATGTCAGGTTCTGACATTGATTTGACCATTGAAATTTGGTCATTTCCCAACCAATATTCCACAACACAAATACGTTGAAACAACATGCTTTTTGACAACGTTTATTCCATGTCAGGTTGTAACGTTGATTTGACTATTGAAATTTGGTCATTTCCCAACCAAAATTCCACAACACAAATACCACGTTGAAACAACATGCTTTTTGACAACGTTTAATCAATGTCAGGTTGTGACATTGATTTGACCATTGAAATTTGGTCATTTCCCAACCAATATTCCACAACACAAATACAACGTTGAAACAACATGCTTTTTGACAACAGTTAATCAATGTTGGGTTCTGACGTTGATTTGACCATTGAATTATAGTCACTTCCCAACCAATATTCCTCAACACAAATACAACGTTGAAACAACATGCTTTTTTGACAACGTTTAATCAATGTCGGGTTGTGACCTTGACTTGACCATTGCATTTTGGTCATTTCCCAACCAACAACGTTGGACACCAACTCAATTTACAAACACAACTATTTTGCAACGTCGTTTCAAAGTCGGTTTTAAAGGACGTGCACGTATAATCAACGTTGTATCAATGTCTCGTACCTGCTGGGGTACATTCCATTTATTTGATATTCACTTAAAAACTCAATCCTGTCACTTTCGGTCCTGTTGCTCAAATTACCCATTTTCGCAATTAAATTTCCAAAAATGGCGAATACAGATTTTAATTGAAAAAACGTTATTTTAGGGAGGGGTTTAACAAGCAAATGGCACCGACTCCTGCCTTAAATACTCCTATATAGCAATGGAAGGCTAAGTATGAAGGTGTTTACCTGCACGTGTGCCTGCTATCAGCTCTGTCTGTTTGCGTAACAGGTCAAAGTTCACTGAAGGCCTGCAGTGCGGGTGTATCGGGTGTCTTTAAGTGTAGCTTAGCGCCCTAAGGCGGGGGGTGAGTGCAGGTGTATGTGCATGATGGGTGTGTGTGTTTTCAGGAGGTGTAGTCCCTCAGGGAGCCAATAAACAGAAACTGCTGGAGCGAAAAAAAAAAATAATAAAAAAAATTCCTTGCTTAGTTCTTTCCCAACCTCGTTACGAGACTGTCAGGCAGCGCCTGCAAAGCACAACAAAGTGAAGCGCGGTCAGACACCTGGCGTCCACCTTCTCCACTAATGAGGGAGTGTTGCCTTGCACCGGGGAAGGCGTGCGAGTGTTTGCGTGCACCTGCTAACCCGTCACTCACTGCGCCTGTTCTCCGACCTCTTTCAGATCCTGGCGGCGTCAGAACTCAGGTGAGCGTCCGTTGTGTCCGTGCTTGCGTGTCGTGCCGCCGTCCTTCTCTTCTCTCAAGCTGTGCTGCAGCCCACCTGCCTGCTTCCCCCTGCAGCGCTTTGCCAAGGAGACTCCGGTTGACTTTGCCCCGGTGCAGATTTCCCCCCGACTTGTGTTTGCTGTCCTTCTGTGTGCTTGGCTCTCAACAACACCCGCCCCACCCTCACGGAAAATTAGATCTCAACAACATACTTAACCTGCATGGCGGTAGAATTCACCGTTATTGCTTTTTTATGGGGGAGTACCGTATTTTTCGGAGTATAAGTCGCACCGGCCGAAAATGCATAATAAAGAAGGAAAAAAACATATATAAGTCACATTTTTTGGGCCGCACACTGAAAAATTAAAGCATGTGGGGGCCATTTTGATATTTGTCATTTTCAAACCATAACAACATTTATGGATTTTTTTATTTATTTTACCTTTAGGGGTCCCGGGGACCATAAAGGGTCTCAATCATTAAAATGTTAAAAATAAGTCAGATTATTGTTTTTTTTTTAAATTATTTAACGCTTACAGTAAATCTCTATATCAACTTCAAGTTGATATAAGGTAATACAAAATAAAAAAAAATGTTCTGTCAAAAACAACTTAGTTTTTTTTATAGCAAAACTGAAATATGCAGTATTTAGTAATTAGAGCCCTAAAATATCAATAATGCAGGACAACATTGATTTTAATTCTTTCATATTTTTGAGTGATCACAGTGAAAAGATAAATAAAAAATCACTAAATATATTTTGGATCCAAAAAGGGCCCCACTCATAAAGTGATACATTTTTATTAGTTTTTCTTTTACTTTCAACACTTAAGTTACGAGATCAACTTCAGATATATCTGTCCATTTTATGCTGGAACTATTATTTTGTTTGTTTTATGCTCTTTTGTCAAAGAAAACTTTGATGTTTTTATATGGCTACTACTAGAGATGTCTAAATGCGTTAAAATGTAATTTCGGAAATTATCGGTATCGTTTTTTTTATTATCAGTATCGTTTTTTAAATTTTTTTAATTTTTTAAAAAATTAAATCCACATAAAAAACACAAGATACACTTACAATTAGTGCACCAACCCACCCCATTTACACTCATTCACACTCAGTCACACAAAAGGGTTGTTTCTTTCTGTTATCAATATTCTGGTTCCTACATTATATATCAATATATATCAATACAGTCTGCAAGGGATACAGTCCGTAAGCACACATGATTGTGCGTGCTGCTGGTCCACTAATAATACTAACCTTTAACAGTTAATTTGACAAATTTTCATTAATTACTAGTTTCTATGTAACTGTTTTTATATTGTTTTACTTTCTTTTTTATTCAAGAAAATGTTTTTAATTTATTTATCTTATTTTATTTGATTCATTTAAAAAAAAAAAGTACCTTGTCTTCACCATACCTGGTTGTCCAAATTAGGCATAATAATGTGTTAATTCCACGACTGTATATATCGGTTGATATCGGTATCGGTTGATATCGGTATCGGTAATTAAAGAGTTGGACAATATCGGCATATCGGATATCGGCAAAAAGCCATTATCGGACATCCCTAGCTACTACACAATATATGCAATATTTTTTCCACATAAAACATTTTCAAGTGATATTTTTTAAGTAATAATTCATTATAACATAGATTTTTTTTTAGCAATGGCAAAAAAAAGAAAAAGAAAGACAAAAGAAAAAAAACAGCCTGCATGGCAGCTTTGTGTCAACATTGCAACTTTTTCTTGTTAGATTTCACCTCATTCCGTTCTTTTAAATTTTTGCAATATTATCAATTTTGCTATTTTTGCAGAATGTGTGGCGGGCCGGTAAACAATTAGCTGCGGGCCGCAAATGGCCCCCGGGCCGCACTTTGGACACCCCTGGTCTAGTCTCTTACGTGAATGAGCTAAATAATATTATTTGATATTTTACGCTAATGTGTTAATAATTTCACACATAAGTTGCTCCTGACTATAAGTCGCACCCCCGAAAAAAACTGCGACTTATAGTCTGAAAAATACGGTACTGGGAAATAACATAAAAATGTGAGGAAGTAGAAACCTTCAACTGTGCCCTGTAACTTGGTCAAGTAATTTATTATTATCATTATTGTTATTAAATCTAATTACGTTCAATTTACGATAGGTATATATTTTTATATCGCTAATCCTTATTTATATATTTATTTTTAGCAGATGGCATACCTATCATGAGAATTAAACAGCACCCTCCAGTGGAAAAAAACACTTATTTATATATTTTTTAAAAGCTCTAGACAGGAAATCATTAACTCTCTGTTAATGGTCAAACATGTGTAGTTACATTTAATTAAATCTAGTCTATTATTACAGTTTCTTACCCTACATAATCAAAGTACATTTAGTTAGAATATTTGACAGATAAGCATTTTGACAGTAGAATTTTTAATTTCAATGTTTTATCTGACAACATCAGTGTAATAAGAATTATATTGCACCATCCAGTGACAAATTTTTTTCTTCTATATATAACAAAAGCACTAGTCAGGAAGTTGTATACAATATAAGTAAAATGTGTAAAGTAGACTTTGGTTTGTAGCCTGGTCAAGGAAATTATTATTCCTTTTAATATTATTATTATTATTGTTGTTATATTACTACCGCATTTTTCGGAGCATAAGTCGCACCGGCCAAAAATGCATAATAAAGAAGTAAAAAAACATATATAAGTCGCACTGGAGTATAAGTCGCATTTTTTGGGGAAATGTATTTGATAAAAGCCAACACCAAGAATAGACATTTGAAAGGCGATTTAAAATAAATAAAGAATAGTGAACAACAGGCTGAATAAGTGTACGTCAGGGATGTCCAAAGTGCGGCCCGGGGGCCATTTGCGGCCCACAGGTAATTTTTTAACGGCCCCACGGCCCATTTTAAAATACGATTAAAAAAATTAAAAACATAAAAAGTGGTATGAAAGACCAAACAGGTGAAATGTAACAAGAAAATGTTGCAATGTTTACTCTAATAACACAAAGCTGCCATGCAGGCTGTTTCTTTCTTTAAAAAATAATAATGAATCAAAATCAACGTTATTATGAATTATTGACCTATCCAAGGCTCCAATTACGTCACATTAAATATTGCACTTTGAGATATTTTTTGGGGGAAAATGTTGCATATTTTTTGTTTGCCATATACATTTTTTTTTGCTGTTTTTTCTTTTTTTTAAAGAAGGGCCTAAAACGAACAAACAAAAAACATGAACAACAATACAACTTATAATTGACGGATAGATCTGAAGTTGATCTCGAGATTATTGTGTTAAAAGTAAACAGTAAAAAAAATGTATAATTTATTTTTTAACACTTTAATGAGTAGGACCATTTTGGTTCCCCAATAATTTTTGTGTGGTTTGTTTTTAAGTGTCATCGCTCAAAAAATAATAATGCATTAAAATCAATGGTGTTATGAGTTATTGACCTTTTTAAGGCTCCAATTATTATATCATCTCAAATATTCCACTTAAAAATTTTATTGGGTGAAAATATTGCATATTTTGTGTTTTTTCCATAAAAAAACTGGGTTTTCTTTGACAAAAAGAGCATACTACTTAAATCTTAAAAAATGTTATATTGACAGATAGACCTAATGTTGATCTAGGGATTTAAAACTTGAATAATAATAAAAATAATAATACTGAATAATGACACATTTTTAATATTTTTTTTACCAAAACCCTTTGGGGTCCCTGGGATCAAGCCTGAGTGGAGGCCTAAATGTATATTTTTTGTATATCTATATTATAATGGTTTTTAAAATAAAAAAATATCAACATGGCCCCCGCTTGCTTTGATTTTTCAGTGTGCGGCCCTCAGTGGAAAAAGTTTGGACAACCCTGGTGTACGTTATATGAGGCATAAATAACCAACTGAGAACGTGCCTGGTATGTTAACGTAACATATTATGGTAAGAGTCATTCAAATAACTATAACATACAGAACATGCTATACGTTTACCAAACAATCTGTCACTCCTAATCGCTAAATCCCATGACATCTTATACGTCTAGTCCAGTGGTTCTTAACCTGGGTTCGATCGAACCCTAGGGGTTCCTTGAGCATTCGGTGGAGCCCATGTGGTCACACCTGTCCCAAACCTGACTAAATAACAAGTTAAAGGTTTTATTACTGTAATCATGAGATTATTTTCTAATATAAGTATTTTGGCCCACTTACAATGACTATAACATATTGTTTTTCATGAGCTGTGTACTAGTATTATATGTCCTACTTTGGAAATAATGTGTACCCATTTTAGATATCGCATTTAGTTCCCACTAAAACATTCACATGTTGCACAATGAGATGTAAACATGGGATTATGTGTACATTCCTGTATCTTTCTGTTTGTAAAATATATATCTATTTGTATTTTTTGAATATAATAACATCATTTTATGATTACGGTTCGGGTTCGGTGAATGCGCATATGAAACTGGTGGGGTTCGGTACCTCCAACAAGGTTAAGAACCACTGGTCTAGTCTCTTACGCGAATGAGCTAAATAATATTATTTGATATTTTACGCTAATTTGTTAATCATTTCACACATAAGTCGCTCCTGAGTATAAGTCGCACCCCCCGCCAAACTATGAAAAAAACTGCGACTTATAGTCCGAAAAATACGGTACTCTATTTTGGAAAGAAGGAGTGTCGTCAGCAAAAAAAAACCCCCAAAAATAATGAAACTGGAGGACATTGAAGTGTTTCAAATTGTCCAGTTTGATTCTAAAAAAGTGCAATATTGTGAAAATGTGGCAAAAGGTAACGACAGTAAAGGCCCAAATTCTAGTCACTCAACCACTGAGGCTCTGAAAGTCACTGGCTGGCCCACAGATGCAAAAAACTGCCAGGGTCTCGTACTAAACACATGGCTGTAGGCGACTTCCTAATCTATATATACACTTTATTGCCAAAAGTATTTGGCCACCTGCCTTGACTCACATATGAACTTGAAGTGCCATCCCATTCCTAACCCATAGGGTTCCATATGATGTGGGTCCACCTTTTGCAGCTATTACAGCTTCAATATAAATACAATATATGCTGATTCATGTGAACAAAACATACACATTCTAGCGTCGTGTTCTTGGTAACAAAGCAAATTCGGTTCTTTCATGATTATTTGGAAGAATTAATTTTATTCAAGATTTAATTCACCTTCTTGTGAATGTCAATTGACATTAAGGTTTTGCATTTCAAAGTGAAATGTTTGCGCTGTCAAACAGAGCTGGTGTTTCACAATTGGGATTTGTTTTATATATATATATATATATATATATATATATATATATATATATATATATATATATATATATATATATATATATATATATATATTGTATATATTATATGCTGTATATATAATATATAAATATAACATACATGTTATATTTATATTATTGTCTACTTTATACCTTTTGTTTTCGCCCTATTTGTGTGCCCTTGTGTGCATTATCCTTTCCATCCTTACCCTTTTCATCCTTTGTAACTGAGCTACTATGTGGAACAGACTATATTTATATTATTCACATGTGAATAATGTTGTATAATAGACTGTATTTACATAATTCACATGTGAATAATGCTGTATAATAGACTGTATTTATATTATTCACATGTGAATAATGCTGTATAATAGACTATATTTATATTATTCACATGTGAATAATGCTGTATAATAGACTGTATTTATATTATTCACATGTGAATAATGCCGTATAATAGACTGTATTTATATTATTCACATGTGAATAATGCCGTATAATACACAGAATTTATATTATTCACATGTGAATAATGCTGTATAATAGACTGTATTTATATTATTCACATGTGAATAATGCCGTATAATAGACTGTATTTATATTATTCACATGTGAATAATGCTGTATAATAGACAGAATTTATATTATTCACATGTGAATAATGCTGTATAATAGACTGTATTTATAATATTCACATGTGAATAATGCTGTATAATAGACTGTATTTATATTATTCACATGTGAATAATGCCGTATAATAGACTGCATTTATATTATTCACATGTGAATAATGCTGTATAATATACTGTATTTATGTTATTCACATGTGAATAATGCTGTATAATAGACTTTATTTATATTATTCACATGTGAATAATGCTGTAAAATAGACTGTATTTATATTATTCACATGTGAATAATGCTGTAAAATAGACTGTATTTATATTATTCACATGTGAATAATGCCGTATAATAGACTGCATTTATATTATTCACATGGGAATAATGCTGTATAAAATACCGTATTTATGTTATTCACATGTGAATAATGCTGTATAATAGACTTTATTTATATTATTCACATGTGAATAATGCTGTAAAATAGACTGTATTTATATTATTCACATGTGAATAATGCCGTATAATAGACTGCATTTATATTATTCACATGGGAATAATGCTGTATAATATACCGTATTTATGTTATTCACATGTGAATAATGCTGTATAATAGTCTTTATTTATATTATTCACATGTGAATAATGCTGTAAAATAGACTGTATTTATATTATTCACATGTGAATAATGCCGTATAATACTGTATTTACATTATTCACATGTGAATAATGCTGTATAATAGACTGTATTTATATTATTCACATGTGAATAATGCCATATAATAGACTGCATTTATATTATTCATATGTGAATAATGCTGTATAATATACTGTATTTATGTTATTCACATGTGAATAATACCGTATAATAGACTGTATTTATATTATTCACATGTGAATAATGCCGTATAATAGACTGCATTTATATTATTCACATGTGAATAATGCTGTATAATATACTGTATTTATGTTATTCACATGTGAATAATGCTGTATAATATACTGTTTTTATGTTATTCACATGTGAATAATGCTGTATAATAGACTGTATTTATATTATTCACATGTAAAAATACCTAAGTGTTTATTGTTTATTGGGAGCGAACTGTGGTGCTGAATTTCCCCCAAGGATCAATAAAGTACTTTCTATTTTATTCTATTCTATTCTATATTGACCTACTTTGCATTAGTTTGAGTATTTTTCATCGACAAAATGCATCAAAGTGTCCCCCGTGTCCTTCGATTTCTTTCTGTATGTGGCCCTCGCTGGAAAAGCTTTGGATCCCTGCTGCTATAGAATGTGTTAATGCATGCATTCGGTTTAAATAAGCATATTGATGGAATGGCTGCATGTTTGAACACATCAGTAGTTGACTATTATTTAAAATAAACACAAAACTCTTGGGGAAAGTCAATGAATTCATCAAGGGCACAGCTCAACACCTACTTGTGTCAAAACAGTACTGTGGCATTGTGTGACAAGTGAGAAAGTGTGTACCCTGTGTCACTGTGTAAACTTCTTTTCTTTGCATTTATTTCAGGTTAAAGACCGAGATCCAGGTAAGAAGGAGGGAACTCTACAGAATAATTGACTTCTTTCCTGCAATGCATAAAGCTTTTCACCCATTCTGCACACACACGTGCACTGACAGCGTGGAATACATCGTATTAAAGCAGTCTTAAGAAAAGTCGATATATTACACAATTTTTCGAACTATAAGGCGCACTTAAAACCCTTTCGTTTTCTCAAAAATCGACAGTGCGCCTTTAACCCGGTGCACCTAATGCACTGGATAATTCTGGTTGTGCTTACCGACCTCAGAGCAATTTTCTTTGGTACGTGGCGTAATGATAAGTGTGAGTAGATGGCAGTCACACATAAGAGATACGTGTAGACTGTAAGATGACGGCAGTAAACAACACCAATACTTTAAATGTTCCGTTGAAAATATAGAACATTACACACAAAAATCTGTCAAAATGTTTTAGTACGACTTTGAAGCCGCACCCCTCGATGGATTGTCGGCGCATTACGGCTACCGTAGTCAGAAGTTTGAGTATTATTATGGTGCGAGTATAACAGGGGTGTCCAAAGTGCGGCCCGTGGGCCATTTGCGGCCCGCCACACATTCTGGAAATGCCATTGCAAAAATAAAAAAAACCTTAAAAAAGTGGAATTAGGTGAAATCTAACTAGAAAATGTTGCAATGTTGACACAAAAGCTGCCATGCAGGCTGTTTTTTTTAAAGATTTTGTCTATCTTTATTTTCCTTTTTTTGGTATTGCTCAAAAAAAAAAAAAAAAAGACAAAAAAAATCAATAATAATGAATTATTGACATCTTCAAGGCTCCAATTACTTCAAATATTTCACATTAAAATGTTTTATGTGGAAAAATATTGCATATATTGTGTGGTTGCCATATAAAAACATCCAAGTTTTCTTTGACAAAAGAGCATAAAACAAACAAAATGATAGTTCAAACGTAAAATGGACAGATATATCTGAAGTTGATCTCGTAACTTAAGTGTTGAAAGTAAAACAAATAATAATTAAAGCTGCGAGCAGCGTTGGTCGGGTCCGCATTTTGGCAGGTGCTAGTCCTAGGTGTCCCAATACTTTTGTCCAGTGGTAGTCCTGAGTGAGACCTACATAGAGGTTTTTGTTTCGTGTCTCTACGATATTCGTACTGGGAGTTAGAGGAAGTTGTGTCTGTGTTTTTTTCCTAGGTGTTGCGGCACAGTGGTTGTTTTCTTCGAAGGCGCGTAAAATCACAGCAGCGGAGCAACTTTAGTGCTGCGGGTCTTTGAAGGCTCGTAAAACCAAAACCGTACTACCGATCAAAACGCTTTCGTCAACTTTTAATCAGAAGGGTTCAATCTCTCTCCTGTAGCAGTTTGAAGCCGAAACGACAAACGCGCTCAGAGGAGATAATGTTTGATGTTTGGTGACCGGTTGTAACAAAAATTTAGTTTTGAAGGAGGAATAGCAAACTTCCCGTTGATTTTTGCTGAAGGATGTCAATCTATGAAATGTAGGTCTAGGTCAGGGGTCGGCAACCTTTACCACTCAAAGAGCCATTTTGGCAAGTTTCACAAATTAAAGAAAATAATGGGAGCCACAAAAAAAAAAATTAATTTAAAATGAAAAACACCGCATACAAAGCTTTAATTGCTTTGTGCTATGTTGACCAGGGGTCTCAGACACACGCACCGGCACGCACTTTAATTTGGAAATTTGATGTCAGTGCGGCCCGCGAGATTTGAATCAATGGCGCTTGATAGCGTCATACTTGCCAACCCTCTCATTATTTCCGGGAGACTCCTGAATATCAGGGAGTGATGGCACTGCCTTTGGTGCCCTCTACAGCCTGCCCAAACAGTGTATCTGCTCGGCCTCATGTAGAATGCAGCTTCAGCTTGCTCACGTAAGTGACAGCAAGGCGTACTAGCTCAGCAGCCACACAGCTTACACTGACGGTAGCCGTACCGTATAAAACAACTTTAACACTGTTACGTTACAAATATGCGCCACACTTTGAACCCACACCAAAAAAGAATGACAAACACATTTCTGGAGAACATCTGCACTGTAACACAACATAAACACAACACAATAAATACCCAGAATCCCATGCAGCACTAACTCTTCCGCTCAACCGACGCACGGAGGGGGGGGGGGGGGGGGGGGGGGGTTGATGTGTGGGGGGTTTTGTGGTAGCGGGGGTGTATAATCTAGACCGGAAGAGTTAGGGCTGCATGGGATTCTGGGTATTGGTTGTGTTGTGTTTATGTTGTGTTACAGTGGGATGTCCTCCAGAAATGTGTTTTTCATTATTTTTTGGTGTGGGTTCACAGTGTGGCGCATATTTGTAATGTAACAGTGTTAAAGTTGTTTTATACGGTACGGCTACCGTCAGTGTAAGCTGTGTGGCTGATGACTAAGTATGCTTTGCTGTCTCCTACGTGTGCAAGTAAAAGCTACATACAACATGTGGCCGGGCTGGCATGCTGTTTGTAAATGCTATAGAGGACAATTATTGCAGTGCAATTAGGGCACGCCCTTAATTTAGTAATTAGAGTGAAAATAGGATTATATTTGCCTTGGGAGTTGTATAGGAGAGGCACTGAGATCCATAAGTCTCCTGGTAAAATCGGGGGGGGGGGGGGTCGGCAAGTATGCAGCTGAGCCGCATCAGAGTGGTCAAAGAGCCGCATGCGGCTCCGGAGCCGCGGGTTGCCGACCCCTGCTCTAGGTGAGACCTACGTAGAGGTTTTTGTTTCATGTCTCTAAGACGTTCCTTCTGGAAGTTACAAGCAGTTTTGTCTGTGTTTTCCTCTGAGAAGCAGTTTTGTCTCTGTTTTATTCAAAAATTGTGCTAGAGCGCAATTTTGAGTTTTGGGGTTCGGTTTTTTTTTAGATCGCAATTTCCACCAGTCCCGATGTGTGTGAGAAGTTTGGTGAGTTTTGAAGTATTTTAAAGGGGTCAAATTACAGGTCAAAGAGGCAAAAATTAGTGTTTTTAGTAATTTTTTGTGTTGAAGGGGAAACAGGTTTTTGTTTCATGTCTCTACGACCTTCCTAGTGGGAGTTACAGGCAGTTTTCTTGCTAGGGGGGGCTAGAGCGCAATTTTGATTTTTGGGGTTAGGTTTTTTTTACTAACGTGGTTGGGGCACGTTTTTCTATGTGTGTGTCAAATTTGGTGAGTTTTGAAGCATGTTAAGGGGGGCAAAGTAGTGCGCAAAGCTGCGGAATAATAAACCTTACAATAACAATAGTGTCCTTTGTCCATGTACAAAGGACTCCCACAGGGAGTCCTTTGTACATGGTACAGGCGGACCCTAATAAAAATGTATCACTTTATGAGTGGGGTACCTTTTGGATCCCAAAGATATTCAATCCAATCCAATCCACTTTATTTATATAGCACATTTACACAACAAGAATGTTTCCAAAGTGCTGCACAGCCATGTTAAAAACAATATTAAAAACAACATTATGCTACACCAATGACTGAATAAAAACAAAGAATAAATGAATAGAAAATCAATACAAAAACAATATAAAAAATAAATATGATTAAAAACGATTTTAAAGGGTAAAACCAATTAAAACAGTAAAATAGACATCAAAATTTATTAAAAAAAACACAGAGGACAACAGAGGACAGAAGAATATTTCGTGGTATTTTATTTATCTTTTCACGGTGATTAATCAAAAATAATAATGAAAATAAAATCAATGGTGTCCTGCATTATTGATCTTTTCAGGGCTCCAATTACTTCACATCAAACATTGCTTTCTGAATGTTTTAGGCGGTGGGGGAAATACTGCATATTTCAGTTTTACTATAAAAAACAAAGTTGTCTTTGACAGAAAAGGCATATACAGTATAATAATAGGCAATAATAATATTTAACATTTTAATGACTGAGACCCTTTACGGGCCCCAGGATCCCTAATTGTTAAAAAAAAAAAAAATCTATATATTTTATTATGGGTTGAAAATGAAAAATATCAAAATGGCCCCCGCATGCTTTAATTTTTCCGTGTGCGGCCCTCAGTGGAAAAAGTTTGGACACCCCTGGTGTATAAGGACCGCAAAATGGCACCCATTAGCGGACATATTATCTGCCGTTTTGTTTCGCAATATTATGCAAAAGCAACTTTTCTTACCTTCTGGTACCTGCTGATCTGTATTTGGGATCTGCATAAGTCCTGAAAATTTGCGCACGTCCGCCATTGCCGACGATGGAGTCGATAAGATTTTTCTTTTATGGGGCATTTCTAATATAAAGCAGCGTAACGTTCTTACTTATATCCGTCAGTAAACTCGCCATGAAAGCGTTAAAACATACCGGTGTAGTGAGTTTACATTATTCACCCAAGGAACTTTAGTTATTAGAGAGTTCCGGTCGGACGGTTTTTCACGGGACACATTTTCGGCAAATGAGGAGATTCTGCTCCGTTATTGATTGAAGTAAAGTCTGAATGTCATTAAAACAGTTAGCGCCATCTTTTGACACTTCTTCCACTCCCGTCCTTGCACGCTACACCGCTACAACAAAGATGACGCTGTCGAAGGTGAGCCACGTAAATAAGACCGCCCACAAAACGGCGCATCCTGAAGATGATCTGTAAAACATCATCTATGCAACATTTTGACCAAAGAACTACCATTACATGTTATGTAGACCACAAGGAAGTCTTTTACATTCAGTAAAAAATTATAATAATATGACTCCTTTAATGCGTCTTATTGTATGAAAATAGACCTGACTAGACCCGCTCATCGGCAGTGTGCCTTATAATCCGGAAAATACGGTACTTATGTCCTTTGAGCATGCACCGTCAACGGGTGATGCCAGTTGGAAAAGGGCTCGCTTCAAGTTAGCGGTAAGAAAATGATGGTTACTGCTTAAAGATGAAGTACTGTATTACTACACACCAAAGACACTTGGGTAGGACAGTAACTAACGGGGATGGCTACCTTGCACAACTGACACAGTTACAGAGTATCAGTACCTGGGAATCGATACCGGTACTCAAATTTTGTGTGTGTCAATAAATGTTGGTTACGATACCATCTCATTTTTAATGTTACATTTAAAAACTGTGCTGTTTGGTTGTTATATTTTGTTTTATGCTTAACATTGGTTCATTTTGGAGATATGTTACCTTGATTTCGGCTTAGGTGTCATTTTGGTAATTGTTTTATTCATATTATAATTGCTATATTTGAATGATGATAAATGAATGTGTTGCGGTAGTTGCGGATTTCACCAATGCGGCGGTTTGAGGAAACGTTTGGTTGCTTTTCCCAACACGTCCTTAGCTGAACAGGAGGTGCGTGAAGTTTAACGGCTTTGTAAATACACTATTTGCTTTGTACACTTTGTGTTTGACTAACACGCTGAGACAAAGTCCAAGTCCATTGTGTTCTTCGTGGTGTTTTTGAAACCGCACCAATTTTTGCATAACTTTCAAGTGTTTTGCCAAGAGGATTATTTGTAATAAGTACATTTTCAGAATGTGCTGGTTCTTTTTCTGGCCCAAAATGGCGGCCATCTTGGTGGGGGCAACATTCCCATTAACGGCAATGCATGCACATTACAAATAAATCTGAACCTTCTCATTTCTCAAATGATTTTTCAAGCGGTTTACTTTATTGTGAAAGTCACAACCTACAAAATATGACGGGTGGGTGCTTTTTGGCAGGAGTGTTTTGTATTGGTTGATTACATGCTGGTCAGTGCATGATTGCTTAAGTTGCATGTTTGTGTTCCTGTGTGTAGAAATAGTCCTTGTGTGTGTGTTTCATTTAATCTTATTTAACCAGAGCCAAAGATCCATTGAGATCAAAACCTCTTTTGCAAAGGTGACCGGACCAAGAGAGGCAGTAGCACAACAAGAAATACGAATTAATGAGCGTATCCGTTAAGGCCACTACATTATTCATAGCACTGATAAGGAATACATTTAATGGATGTACAAAACCCAAAACCAGTGAAGTTGGCACATTGTGTAAATGGTAAATAAAAACAGAATACAGTGATTTGCAAATCCTTTTCAACTTATATTCAATTGACTAGACTGCAAAGACAAGATATTTAACGTTCGAACTGGTAAACTTTGTTATTTTTTGCAAATATTAGCTCATTTGGAATTTGATGCGTGCAACATGTTTCAAAAAAGCTGGCACAAGTGGCAAAAAAAGACTGAGAAAGTTGAGGAATGCTCATCAAACACTTATTTGGAACATCCCACAGGTGAACAGGCAAATTGGGACCAGGTGGGTGCCATGATTGCGTATAAAAGCAGCTTCCGTGAAATGCTCAGTCATTCACAAACAAGGACGGGGCGAGGGTCACCACTTTGTCAACAAATGCCTGAGCAAATTGTTTAAGAACAACATTTCTCAACGAGCTATTGCAAGGAATTTAGGGATTTCACCATCCACGGTCCGTAATATCATCAAAAGGTTCAGAGGATCTGGAGAAATCACTGCACGTAAGCGTAATAAACATTGACTGCCTGTGACCTTCGATCCCTCAGGCGGTACTGCATCAAAAAGCGACATCAGTGTGTAAAGGATATCACCACACGGGCTCAGGAACACTTCAGAAAACCACTGTCAGTAACTACAGTTGGTCGCTACATCTGTAAGAGCAAGTTAAAACTCTTCTATGCAAAGCCAAAGCCATTTATCAACAACACCCAGAAACGCCGCTGGCTTTGCTGGGCCTGAGCTCATCTAAGATGGACTGATACAACGTGGAAAAGTGTTCTGTGGTCTGACGAGTCCACATTTCAAATTGTTTTTGGAAACTGTGGACGTCGTGTCCTCTGGACCAAAGAGGAAAAGAACCATCCGGATTGTTATAGGCGCAAAGTGTAAAAGCCAGCATGTGTGATGGTATGGGGGTATATTAGTGCCCAAGACATGGGTAACTTACACATCTGTGAAGGCACCATTAATGCTGAAAGGTACATACAGATTTTGGAGCAACATATGTTGCCATCCAAGCAACGTTACCATGGACGCCCCTGCTTATTTCAGCAAGACAATGTGTGTTACAACAGCGTGTCTTCATAGTAAAAGAGTGCGGGTACTAGACTGGCCTGCCTGTAGTCCAGACCTGTCTCCCATTGAAAATGTGTGGTGCATTATGAAGCCTAAAATAGCACAAGGGAGACCCCCGGACTGTTGAACAACTTAAGCTGTACATCAAGCAAGAATGGGAAAGAATTCCACCTGAGAAGCTCCAAAAATGTGTCTCCTCAGTTCCCAAACGTTTACTGAGTGTTGTTAAAAGGAAAGGCCATGTAACACAGTGGTAAAAATGCCCCCGTGACAACTTTTGTGGAATGTGTTAAATTCTAAGTTAATGATTATTTGCTAAAAAAAACCAAGTTTCTCAGTTCAAACATGAAATATCTTGTCTTTGCAGTCTATTCAATTGAATATAAGTTGAAAAGGATTTGCAAACAATTGTATTCTGGTTTAATTTACGAATTACACAAGGTGCCAACTTCACTGGTTTTGGGTTGTGTAATTAATGAGCGTATCCGTTAAGGACACTACATTATTCATAGCATTGATAAGGGATACATTTAATGGATGTAGAAATTAACCACAGGATTACGTTCAAAGCAGTCCCTTCAATTGTACATCACAATTTGTGACATCTCCACTCGACTGCACTTCTCTGTATTGCTAATCAGGATTTTTACTGAAATCATCATTTTTCCTGGTGTTTAACGTAACCCTGCTACGTCAAAAGGTGTAGATTGTTCCATGGATTTGACCCTGCAGCAGATCTATCCAAAACGGAGTTTTGCGCCGTAAACACAACCATTGTGTGCCCACATTCTTTTTCGGTATTTTTTTTTTCCTTCAAAATAACGCAATTAGCATAGGCATCCTTTTATTGCTTACAGTGTGTGTGCATACAGTACAGGCACCTACTTCTAATCTCCTGTAAACCTCTTAGACACACATTTTTCCTCTCCTCTATCCATTATATTGCAGAAAATCCTTTCTGACTGAAGACGCATTCAAATCAATAGGCGTTTGATTGCCCCAGCCTTTGGCATTTTACATTTTTTTTTTTTTTTTAGAATGCTGTTCTTTATTTTCAAAAGGTGCACTAAACACGTGGTTTGTCCTTGTGCGGTTAGGAATGCGATTCATGCCCCCGAGACTCAATTCTTCACGGCCGCGTGCCTTTAGAAGTGCTTTTCAGGGCAGGCTAGCACATGTCAGGCTGCCAACCTCCATGCCACGGCGCTGGAACGGAAGCTCCGCAGATGTCGGCAATATTCGCCTTTAGCTTCTGAGCTCAACATAAATTAGGAAGAAATCACCACGTCATTTCAATGCTGAGTAAAGTCCTTCCAAAAAATGTGAAGTAGGTGTGCATTAGTATGAATTTGACTTCTGTCTAGGGTTGTACGGTATGTATCGCGGTACTAATCAATTGAAATCGGTAAAATACCACCTTTGAAAAGTACCGGTACAGTCCTCGGCGATTAATATTACCACCTTTGCTTCAAACTTAGGTAAACATTTAAATAATAAGCATTCAGTGACAGGTAATAATGTAGTTGTTACACTTGTCCTGCTGTTCGGTCCGGTGCAGACCGTAGTCGAGGAGCACAGGGAAGACGTTCCCTTCAAGATGCCTTTTAATTGATAGTTTAACCTTGTAAAATTGTTCTTTGACTGTCAGTGTTTAAAGTTAAAGTACCACTGATAGTCACACACACACACACACACACACACACACACACACACACACACACACACACACACACACACACACACACACACACACACACACACACACACACACACACACACACACACACACACACACACACACACACACACACACACACACACACACACACTAGGTGTGGTGAAATTAGCCTCTGCATTTGACCCATACCCTTGTTCCACCCCCTGGAAGGTGAGGGGAGGAGTGAGAATCATTTTGGTGATTTAACCTCCAATTGCAACCCTTGATGCTGAGTGCCAAGCAGGGAGGTAATGGGTCCCATTTTTATAGTCTTTGGTATGACTCGGCCGGGGTTTGAACTCAAGACCTATCGATCTCAGGGCGGACACTCTAACCACTAGTCCACTGGGCAGGCTTAGATATTCTGTTAAAATAAAGCCAATATTGACATTTTTCGTAGTTTCCATAGTATCGAAATACATGTTGGTACTGCAACCAGTGCTAAATGATGTACTTAGGTAAACATTTAAATAATAAGCATTCAGTGGCAGGTAATAATGTAGTTGTTACACTTGTCCTGCTGTTCGGTCAGGTGCAGACCGTAGTCGAGGAGCAGAGGGAAGACGTTCCCTTCAGGGTCGATGCGATTTCAATGCTTTTTAGTTGATATTTTAATCTTGTAAAATTGTTCTTTAACTGTCAGTGTTTAAAGTTAAAAGTTAAAGTACCACTGATAGTCACACACACACACACTAGGTGTGGTGAAATTAGCCTCTGCATTTGACCCATACCCTTGTTCCACCCCCTGGGAGGTGAGGGGAGGAGTGAGAATAATTTTGGTGATTTAGCCTCCAATTCCAAACCTTGATGCTGAGTGCCAAGCAGGGAGGTAAGGGGTAGGGCTGAACGATTTATCGTTTTCAGATCGAAATTGCGATTTCAGAAGTCTCAATCTTGAGATCGTGAAGGCTTCGGTTTTAGACGAACGTTATTTAGCTCTCCTGGCTGACATGTCTGTTGTGTATATGCAGCCTGCTCGTGCTACTCTCATGCCTTGTCAAACTCACCAATCAGAAGTGGTAAACTACTTGTGAGCAGGGCATGCCGTCACGCTAACCAATCAGAGGCGGCCATTGACGAGGCTACCGCGTACACGCCCACTAACAACTTTGGTGAAGAAACAAACGTCCTGGAGGAAATGGCTGCTGCCGCCGGGTCAGAAGTGGAGGAGGATTTAGTTTTAATACAGAAGAAGAGCAGCACGTCTGTCATTTGGGACTACTTCGGTTTCGAAACTTCAGATGTGCATCAGAAACAGGTACTTTGTAAAACTTGTCGGGCCAAAGTCGCCACATCCCAAGGCAACACGACTAATTTATTCCGGCACTTGAAAAATCACCACCGGCAGTTACACGACGAATGTATGACCAAAAAGTCCGGTGAAAAGTCAACCCCGAGCGATTCAGCCCATTGTAGCAAACATACCACAATTACAGCGTCGTTTATTACCAGCCACCAGTTCACCATCAGAAAGATTGTTTAGTGCTAGTGGCAATGTTGTCACATGTCAGCGCTCATGTCTTAAACCATCAAAGGTTGACATGCTAGTTTTCTTGACCAAAAATCTGTGAAGAGTGATGTAGAGATGTCAGGGAAGCAAGTATTATTGTTAAAGTACTTTTTAGATTGTGTTTGTTCTGCACTTTACCCTGACTTGTGGTGTCAGTTTTTGTAAAAAAAAAAAAGATAAATGCTAGTTTTCAGGAATATTATGTTCTATTGTTAACAGAATAGATGTGCAATATTTGGGTGCTGCTAAGCGGTAAATGAATGACCCACCTATTTTAATGTCTGACATATTTTTCAGAAGGGCAGAGGTTGGGTCATTTTGTTTTTGTAATAGTATTTTCTTTATTACCATTACTTTTCAATTTCACTTTAAAATATTGTTCAGGTTTCTTCCAGGGTTGAATAAAGTACTTGAATTGCTGCTATAGATGTTGATAGGCTAGCTCTCTTGAGCCATAAAAGACTGACCTACCTACTTGAGTATAAGACTGTTTACATAAGGTCAGGATCCTTTTTTTCCTTTATTGAAGTTGTTGAATTTTGTTTTTCTTATTATATATTAAGCATTGCTTTTTGTGTTGGAATTGTTTTGTATTTTATTTAACTTAAACTTTTTTATTTATCTTAACATAATTAAGGTTTTTGTACTGGTTTTAGTTCTTTAGTTTTAATAACTGCTGTTGGTCAAGAACTTTGGAGAATGTACATGCATGTTTCTTAATAAATACATGTTTGAAGCAATTCTTACCTTTTAGTATTCATCCTTGCATTACATAGCATTTAATGTTTTCATGGTATATCATTTTTTGTCATGTTTTAAATCTGTTACTGTTACTGAAGCTTGATTTGAAAAGAAATCGTGAGTCAAAATCGAAATCGCAATTTCTGTCAGAAAAATCGTGATCAGATTTTTTCCTGAAATCGTTCAGCCCTAGTAAGGGGTCCCATTTTTATAGTCATTGGTATGACTCGGCCGGGGTCCTTGGTGCCGATTCTCATCCAACTAACACTTTCCCAAGTTCCGAACAAATGTAGTTTTTCCTGGAAATTAACATTCGAACCATTTCAACATTCAAACTATTCTTACATTCATACTACATTCTGTCAGCATTTCAGTTCAACTTCAGTATCGGAGCATCCACACGCAATTTCTTCAGGAATTGCCTCATCTAGTTGTACCTGGTTTTGTGTATTTGGGATCTGCATAAATCCTGAAAATTTGAAATTAAACCATGTTAGCATGATAGAGATCGCTATAAAACAATCGTGTCTCTAACGTCGTCGACTGAACGAAGCACCAAGTACTATGTTTCTCCCAAAAGTCCATAGTCAGTCGAGCAACAACCGTTCCGTCAGGACAGGCAAGTTCTCCTGACCCCCAACTTATCCTCCAGAAGATCTCGTCAATTTAATCAATTCCATCGTTTAGATTTTGGAGAGCAGCGTGAAAAGAGGTTCCAAGAAACTTAAGACAATACAAGCAAGAGAGATAAGGTTGAGGGTAAGAAAAGCGTCCGCCCTGGATGAGTGCCATTGCTTATGCAATTTATTTTAATTAAAAAAAGACCCCAATAATGCATACAAATGCAATTTTGTTGTCAGAATGTCAGCCAGGAACATTTTTGAATGTGTTACTTGAATGCACTTGTTCAAAAAGTTGTATCTAATCAGACAAGTAAGCAGTGTTTCCCACACATTCATTTACAAATACATTTTTGTTTTGTTTTTGTCCTGTCCAGCTTCTCAGGCAAATCATATAGTTGATGTAGATGCCCATATCAGCCGTTCAGATTTACTTTACAAAAGAGAAGTGTAGGATCAAGATTTTTGGAGCTCTTTGTTCAGTAGATCAGATGTTTGATGAAGCTTTGTGTCTATCTACCACCACTACTGTTTTCTGTTTATTTGTTACTGACTGTGGCAGGACACCTCTGCCTCTGTTTCACTTTATGTTGCTGGTAAATAATATGGTTGTAGTAGTAGGCTACAGTTAAATTATTCAGTATGCACTAATTAAAGGGGCAGAGCTTTGAGACATTTTAGCTTTTATATTTTTATAAGATATATTTTTTGTAAGAACCACAATTAATAAATATATTTCAGCGAATAACTTATTGTTCAAATCTGTATATAAATATGTACATAAAGTGTTGTAATTATATTGTAAAATGGATGGATGGATGGACGTTTAAAAAAAACGTATTATTAATTAGGAAGTATAACATTTTTGAGCCTTTTTAGAGAAAATCATATCATTGTAGTAAGTTATGCAAATTACTCGATGATGTCATGGTGACCACGCCCATAGCCACGCCCCCACCGCCACAGGTATCTTGGCAGTTTATGGGAGTAAGGGTGTATTTTAAAATGAAATTTCCTCTCATTTTTGCTCTGACGTGCATTGACCTGATGACTGTGCTTGATTACCGTATTTTCCGGACCATAGGGCGCACCGGATTATAAGGCGCACTGCGGATGAGCGGGTCTATTCAGGTCTTTTTTCATACAAAAGGCGCACCGTCCTTATAAGGCGCATTAAAGGGGTCATATTTATAAAAATGTTTCTAAATGTAAAAGACTTCCTTGTGGTTCTTTGGTCAAAATGTTGCATAGATGATGTTTTACAGATCATCTTCAAGTCGCTTTCTGACAGTCGCTTCAGGATGCGCCGTTTTGTGGGCGGTCTTATTTACGTGGCTCACCTTCGACAGCGTCTTCTCCCCGTCATCTTTGTTGTAGCGGTGTAGCGTGCAAGGACGGGAGTGGAAGAAGTGTCAAAAGATGGCGCTAACTGTTTTAATGACATTCAATCAATAACAGAGCAGCATCTCCTCATCCGTGGCTCACTAGTGCAACAACAAGGCCGGAAATGTGTCCCGTGAAAAAACGTCCGACTGGAACTCTCTAATAACTAAAGTTCCTTGGGTGAATAATGTCAACTCACTACACCGGTATGTTTTAGCGCGTTCATGGCGAGTTTACTGACAGATATAAGTAAGAACTTTACACTACTTTATATCAGAAATGGCAACAGTGGAGGATGAATGTCCCATAACAAGAGGATAGAGACAAAGAAGAAGCTTATCGACTACGGTGTCGGCACGGACTACAAAGGCGGATGCGCGCAAATTTTCAGGACTAATGCAGATCCCAAATACACATCAGCAAGTACCAGAAGGTACATCGGACTTTTAACAGCGACTAAAAACAAAGTATGAATTTATTGAAATTGCTGATTTTGTGATGTCTTTTGTGTTTGTGGTTGTGTTGTTCAATAACGGCTTAAATACATGTAGCGCTATATTTGACCAGCAGAGGGCGACAAGATAGACAGATAGTACTTTATTGATTCCTTCAGGAGAGTTCCCTCAGGAAAATTTAAATTAAATTAAAAATTAAAGCTACACCTAAGGTTTAATTGTGTTAAACCACACGTGTGCAATGTTTGCTGTGTGTCTTAACACTGAACCTTATATTTATGTAACATACACAATGGACAGTATTTATGTAAAATACACCATGGACGTTATACTTCTGTAATGTTTATATTTTCAGTCTTTGAAACCTGAATAAAGGAAGAAAAATAATTCAGTTGCTTTTGCATAATATTGCGAAACAAAATGGCAGATAATATGTCTTACCTTATACACACACCATAATAATACTCGTATGTTGAAGCACAGTACAATCCATCAAGCGGTGCGGCTTCATAGCTTACCAAATTCCTACTAAAACATTTTGATAGATTTTTGAGTGCCGTGTGTAATGTTCTATATTTTCAATAGAATATATAACATTGTGGTGTTTACTTGAGTCGTATTGCAGTTTACACGTACTGTATATCTTTTGTGTGACTGCCATGTCGCTTATGTGTGACTGCCATCTACTGGTCACACTTATCATTTCACCATGTACCAAATAAAATAGCTTAGAGTTCGGTAAGCACAACCAGAATTATTCCGTACATTAGGCGCACCGGGTTATAATAAGGCGCACTGTCCAGTTTTGAGAAAATGTAAGGATTTTACGTGCGCCTTACAGTCCGAAAAATACGGTAATCTGCGTGCATACATGATTTACGCGATGATTTGTCGAGATTAATCACAAGAGTTAACTTATTTTTGACAGGCCTATTTTTAAGTGAGGATTTAAAAGACTCCACGGATGTTAGCAGTTTTAATTTGCAGAGGGTGCAGACAGTTCCATAGTTTCGGGCCTGCAACTGCAAAAACGATGTCTCTAGAGTCCTTTCTAGAAGGACGTGCAATGTTTGTGGACTGTAGTGCACGTTCTCCCTATCAATCCAATTATCGCAGAAACGTCTCTATTTTGAACGTCACGACTCGCACATCTCCACTCTGCTTATCTTACTTTTAACTGCTTGATTACCAGCTGTGTATCAGGACTGTATCGCTTATCTGCTTTATGATCATTATTAAGGGGCCCGGATGATTTATACGGCTGACAGGGGCTGTGTTTGTACGTGTGCAACCTATGCTCCCTTCTGATCAACACTTCATAGTTTAGCCGAGCAAAGCTTTGGAATGACAAACTTGCCTGTGTTGACACGAGTTCCCGTTCTCGCACGGTTGCTTAAAAACCTTGAAATTGCTTGGATTTTAATGTTGTGTTTTCAAGGCGCTTGGAAATGTCCATCATATTCCTCGGCAGTATGACTTACTAGGCTACTGGAAAAAAATTAAATACGTTTCCGTAAAAATTAAAAACTACACGCTTGATCTGTTGGCTTTGCACAAGCCCTTACATTAGGTTGTTGTCATGTATATAGGGCTCTGCGTCGCCCCCAAGAGGACAGTGGTGCATCGGTCCATCATGCCGGGAGGTTGTCGTTTTAATGAACATGATGTATGCATGAATTATCATACAAACAAATAAGTCAACGATAATAATTAATGGTATTTCTTGTAAGGAATGATGTATACATGAATGATGATGATACAAACAAACAAGTAAACAACTGATCTTGAAAGTCCTTAAAAAGTCCTCGAATTTGGCCATGGAAATGGTTCAATGTTAGGCTTAGGTTTTAGCAGATTTTCCTTATTTTTCCTACAGACAGCATTTTGTGACCTCAAACAAGAGGGCTATGAATTGATTCACACTGGTTTTTGCCTTTTGAAGGGTACTGGAAAAACTGGAAAATTTATCTTGAAAGTCTTTAAAAAGTCCTCGAATTTGGCCATGGAAATGGTTCAATGTTAGGCTTAGGTTTTAGCAGATTTTCCGTATTGTTCCTACAGACAGCATTTGGTGACCTCAAACAACAAGGCTATGGATTGACTCACACTGGTTTTCGCCTTTTGCAGGGTACTGGAAAAACTGGGAAATTTATCTCGAAAGTCCTTAAAAAGTCCTCGAATTTGGCCATGGAAAAGGTTCAATGTTAGGCTTAGGTTTTTAGCAGATTTTCCGTATTGTTCCTACAGACAGCATTTGGTGACCTCAAACAACAAGGCTATGGATTGATTCACACTGGTTTTCGCTTTTTGAAGGGTACTGGAAAAACTGGAAAATTGATCTTGAAAGTCTTTAAAAAGTCCTCGAATTTGGCCATGGAAATGGTTCAATGTTAGGCTTAGGTTTTAGCAGATTTTCCGTATTGTTCCTAGAGACAGCATTTGGTGACCTCAAACAACAAGGCTATGGATTGACTCACACTGGTTTTCGCCTTTTGAAGGGTAGTGGAAAAACTGGGAAATTTATTTCGAAAGTCCTTAAAAAGTCCTCGAATTTGGCCATGGAAATGGTTCAATGTTAGGCTTAGGTTTTAGCAGATTTTCCGTATTGTTCCTACAGACAGCATTTGGTAACCTCAAACAAGAAGGCTATGGATTGACTCACACTGGTTTTCGCCTTTTGAAGGGTACTGGAAGAACTGGAAAATTTATCTTGAAAGTCTTTAAAAAGTCCTCGAATTTGGCCATGGAAATGGTTCAATGTTAGGCTTAGGTTTTAGCAGATTTTCCGTATTTTTCCTACAGACAGCATTTGGTGACCTCAAACAACAAAGGCTATGGATTGATTCACACTGGTTTTCGCCTTTTGAAGGGTACTGGAAAAACTGGGAAATTTATTTCGAAAGTCCTTAAAAAGTCCTCGAATTTGGCCATGGAAATGGTTCAATGTTAGGCTTAGGTTTTAGCAGATTTTCCGTATTGTTCCTACAGACAGCATTTGGTGAACTCAAACAACAAGGCTATGGATTGATTCACACTGGTTTTCGCTTTTTGAAGGGTACTGGAAAAACTGGAAAATTGATCTCAAAAGTCCTTAAAAAGTCCTCGAATTTGGCCATGGAAATGGTTCAATGTTAGGCTTAGGTTTTAGCAGATTTTCCGTATTGTTCCTACAGACAGCATTTGGTGACCTCAAACAAGAAGGCTATGAATTGATTCACACTGGTTTTCGCCTTTTGAAAGGTACTGGAAAAACTGGAAAATTTATCTTGAAAGTCTTTAAAAAGTCCTGGAATTTGGCCATGGAAATGGTTCAATGTTAGGCTTAGGTTTTAGCAGATTTTCCGTATTGTTCCTACAGACAGCATTTGGTGACCTCAAACAACAAAGGCTATGGATTGATTCACACTGGTTTTCGCTTTTTGAAGGGTACTGGAAAAACTGGAAAATTGATCTCAAAAGTCCTTAAAAAGTCCTCGAATTTGGCCATGGAAATGGTTCAATGTTAGGCTTAGGTTTTAGCAGATTTTCCGTATTGTTCCTACAGACAGCATTTGGTGACCTCAAACAACAAGGCTATGGATTGATTCACACTGGTTTTCGCTTTTTGAAGGGTACTGGAAAAACTGGAAAATTGATCTCAAAAGTCCTTAAAAAGTCCTCGAATTTGGCCATGGAAATGGTTCAATGTTAGGCTTAGGTTTTAGCAGATTTTCCTTATTTTTCCTACAGACAGCATTTGGTGACCTCAAACAACAAGGCTATGGATTAATTCACACTGGTTTTCGCCTTTTGAAGGGTACTGGAAGAACTGGAAAATTTATCTTGAAAGTCTTTAAAAAGTCCTCGAATTTGGCCATGGAAATGGTTCAATGTTAGGCTTAGGTTTTAGCAGATTTTCCGTATCGTTCCTACACACCGCATTTGGTGACCTCAAACAACAAGGCTATGGATTGATTCACACTGGTTTTCACTTTTTGAAGGGTACTGGAAAAACTGGAAAATTGATCTCATAAGTCCTTAAAAAGTCCTCAAATTTGGCCATGGAAATGGTTCAATGTTAGGCTTAGGTTTTAGCAGATTTTCCGTATTGTTCCTACAGACAGCATTTGGTGACCTCAAACAACTAAGGCTATGGATTGATTCACACTGGTTTTCGCTTTTTGAAGGGTACTGGAAAAACTGGAAAATTGATCTCATAAGTCCTTAAAAAGTCCTCAAATTTGGCCATGGAAATGGTTCAATGTTAGGCTTAGGTTTTAGCAGATTTTCCGTATTGTTCCTACAGACAGCATTTGGTGACCTCAAACAACAAAGGCTATGGTTTGATTCACACTGGTTTTCGCCTTTTGAAGGGTACTGGAAAAACTGGAAAATTTATCTTGAAAGTCTTTAAAAAGTCCTCGAATTTGGCCATGGAAATGGTTCAATGTTAGGCTTAGGTTTTAGCAGATTTTCCGTATTGTTCCTACAGACAGCATTTGGTGACCTCAAACAACAAAGGCTATGGATTGACTCACACTGGTTTTCGCTTTTTGAAAGGTACTGGAAAAACTGGAAAATTGATCTCGAAAGTCCTTAAAAAGTCCTCGAATTTGGCCGTGGAAATGGTTCAATGTTAGGCTTAGGTTTTAGCAGATTTTCCGTATCGTTCCTACACACCGCATTTGGTGACCTCAAACAACAAGGCTATGGATTGATTCACACTGGTTTTCACTTTTTGAAGGGTACTGGAAAAACTGGAAAATTGATCTCATAAGTCCTTAAAAAGTCCTCAAATTTGGCCATGGAAATGGTTCAATGTTAGGCTTAGGTTTTAGCAGATTTTCCGTATTGTTCCTACAGACAGCATTTGGTGACCTCAAACAACTAAGGCTATGGATTGATTCACACTGGTTTTCGCTTTTTGAAGGGTACTGGAAAAACTGGAAAATTGATCTCATAAGTCCTTAAAAAGTCCTCAAATTTGGCCATGGAAATGGTTCAATGTTAGGCTTAGGTTTTAGCAGATTTTCCGTATTGTTCCTACAGACAGCATTTGGTGACCTCAAACAACAAAGGCTATGGTTTGATTCACACTGGTTTTCGCCTTTTGAAGGGTACTGGAAAAACTGGAAAATTTATCTTGAAAGTCTTTAAAAAGTCCTCGAATTTGGCCATGGAAATGGTTCAATGTTAGGCTTAGGTTTTAGCAGATTTTCCGTATTGTTCCTACAGACAGCATTTGGTGACCTCAAACAACAAAGGCTATGGATTGACTCACACTGGTTTTCGCTTTTTGAAAGGTACTGGAAAAACTGGAAAATTGATCTCGAAAGTCCTTAAAAAGTCCTCGAATTTGGCCGTGGAAATGGTTCAATGTTAGGCTTAGGTTTTAGCAGATTTTCCGTATTGTTCCTACAGACAGCATTTGGTGACCTCAAACAACAAAGGCTATGGATTTATTCACACTGGTTTTGCCTTTTGAAGGGTACTGGAAAAACTAGGAAATGTATCTTGAAAGTCCTTAAAAGGTCCTTGAACTTGGCCATGGAAAAGGTGTACGAACCCTGGAGCTCACACGGACTGAACATGTCGACCCTGTCCTTGTCGCAGGTCTCCCCAAGATGCTGGTCATCAGGAACTACTTTGGCGTGCCGAGCCCGACGTCCGGCCCGGCTCTCAGCATCCAGACGGGTGACATCATCGAATTAATCTGTGCCGACCTTCACAGCCCCTGGTGGCAGGTCAGAGTTTACGCCCTCTTCTTAATCCACACGTATCCAAGCTGTCACCTCGGCGGACACTTTATGGCGTCATATAACATGATATATTACTTTTATAGTCTAATTTTGACCTGCCTTGGGCCCACAACAAGCCAGTTAGGCAGAGTTGTTGCGTTTAAATATTAAAAGGCGGGGTTAAATGAATGTCATTCTAATTACAATACGTTCAAGCCTTTAGCACTTTGAAGCTGTTCCAACATGCACAACAATGTTTGTATTAATTAAGAATGTAACAAGAAAAAGGAAAGGGATAAGGAATTCAAATAATCTTGTGAAAATATTCAACTGGAGGCAGCGGCAAACATTCAATATCCATCACTTTTGCAGCCAGGCGACCGTAATCGTTTTTGTTCTGGCGGCCGCGTGATGAATAGAATCGATCGCTATAATTTGATTACACGCGCCCCGCCGCCTTCTGTTTACTCACTCAATGTCTGCGCTGTGATCGTGATTACCTTCTTAGCAAGGATGTGACACAGCCCAAGGACTCACACATGATGGGTGATGACCTCCAGCTACAGGCTGCTGGACGCTAATGGCTGGTGGAGGCTGAGGTCATCAAAATATCAGAAACGGCTCTCGGGATTAGGGAGAGGTACTAAAACTCGGGATTATAACTAGAGATGTCCGATATTATCGGCCGATATATGCGTTAAAATGTAATATCGGAAATTATCGGTATCGTTTTTTTTATTATCGGTATCGTTTTTTACATTTTTAAAAAAATATTAAATCAACATAAAAAACACAAGATACACTTACAATTAGTGCACCAACCTAAAAAACCTCCCTCCCCCATTCACACTCATTCACACAAAAGTGTTGTTTCTTTCTGTTATTAATATTCTGGTTCCTACATTATACATCAATATATATCAATACAGTCTGCAAGGGATACAGTCCGTAAGCACACATGATTGTGCGTGCTGCTGCTCCACTAATAGTACTAACCTTTAAAAGTTAATTTGACTAATTTTCATTCATTACTAGTTTCTATGTAACTGTTTTTAAATTGTTGTACTTTCTTTTTTATTCAAGAAAATGTTTTTAATTTATTTATCTTATTTTACTAATTTTTAAAAAAAGTACCTTATCTTCGCCATACCTGGTTGTCCAAAGATATCGGTATCGGTAATTAAAGAGTTGGACAATATCGGAATATCGGATATCGGCAAAAAGCCATTATCGGACATCCCTAATTATAACCATACTAGGGTAGTCCAAATATCAATATTTCGGTGCCAGTAATATTTTGGATACTTTTCTAAATAAAGGGGACCACAAAAAATGGCATTATTGGCTTTATCTTAACAACGAATCTTAGGGTACATTAAAGCTATGTTAATTATTGCAATTTTGTCCTTAAATTAAATAGACAACATACTACACTCTTTTAGTAGAAAGTAAACAAACAAAGACTCCTAATTAGTCTGCTGACATATGCAGTAACATATTGTGTCATTTATACACCTATTATTTTGTCAGAATTGAACTATTAAAGGCCTACTGAAAGCCACTACTACCGACCACGCAGTCTGATAGTTTATATATCAATGATGAAATCTTAACATTGCAACACATGCCAATACGGCCGGGTTAACTTATAAAGTGACATTTTAAATTTCCCGCTAAACTTCCGGTTGAAAACGTCTATGTACGATGACGTATGCGCGTGACGTCAATCGGTGAAACGGAAGTATTCGGACACCATTGAATCCTATACAAAAAAGCTCGGTTTTCATCGCAAAATTCCACAGTATTCTGGACATCTGTGTTGGTGAATCTTTTGCAATTTGTTTAATGAACAATGAAAACTGCAAAGAAGAAAGTTGTAGGGGGGATCGGTGTATTAGCGGCTGGCTGCAGCAACACAACCAGGAGGACTTTGAGATGGATAGCAGACGCGCTATCCGACGCTAGCCACCGACCGCACAGATGATCGGGTGAAGTCCTTCGTCGCTCCGTCGATCGCTGGAACGCAGGTGAGCACGGGTGTTGATGAGAAGATGAGGGCTGGCTGGCGTAGGTGGATAGCTAATGTTTTTAGCATAGCTCTGTGAGGTCCCGTTGCTAAGTTAGCTTCAATGGCGTCGTTAGCAACAGCATTGTTAAGCTTCGCCAGGCTGGAAAGCATTAACCGTGTAGTTACATGTCCATGGTTTAATAGTATTGTTGATTTTCTGTCTATCCTTCCAGTCAGGGGTTTATTTCTTTTGTTTCTATCTGCAGTTAAGCCAGATGCTATCACGTTAGCTCCATAGCTAAAGTGCTTCACCGATGTATTGTCGTGGAGATAAAAGTCACTGTGAATGTCCATTTCGTGTTCTCGACTCTCATTTTCAAGAGGATATAGTATCCGAGGTGGTTTAAAATACTAATCCGTGATCCACAATAGAAAAAGGAGAGAGTGTGGAATCCAATGAGCCAGCTTGTACCTAAGTTACGGTCAGAGCGAAAAAAGATACGTCCTGCACTGCACTCTAGTCCTTCACTCTCACGTCCCTCATCCACAAATCTTTCATCCTGGCTCAAATTAATGGGGTAATCGTCGCTTTCTCGGTCCGAATCGCTCTCGCTGCTGGTGTAAACAATGGGGAAATGTGAGGAGCCCTTCAACCTGTGACGTCACGCTACTTCCGGTACAGGCAAGGCTTTTTTATATCAGCGACCAAAAGTTGCGAACTTTATCGTCGATGTTCTCTACTAAATCCTTTCAGCAAAAATATGGCAATATCGCGAAATGATCAAGTATGACACATAGAATGGATCTGCTATCCCCATTTAAATAAAAAAAAATCATTTCAGTAGGCCTTTAATCTACTTGTTCATTTACTGTTAATATCTGCTTATTTTCTCTTTCAACGTGTTCTATCTACACTTCTGTTAAAATGTAATAATCACTTATTCTTCTCTGGTTTGATACTTTACATTAGTTTTGGATGATACCACACATTTAGGTATCCATCTGATACCAAGTAGTTACAGGGTCATACATTGGTCATATTTTAAGTCAGGAGTGTCAAACTCATTTTAGATCGGGGGGCCACATGGACAAAAATCCACTCCCAAGTGGGCCGGCCTGGTAAAATCACGGCACGATAACTTAAAAGTAAAGACAACTTCATATTGTTTTTCTTTGTTTAAAAATAGAACAAGCACATTCTGAAAATGTACAAATCATAATGTTGTTTTTTTTTTTTTACACTTACACGTTGCAGCCAATAGTATTATATCTTTATTTGTCGTTATTTCAATCAATCAATCAATCAATCAATCAATCAATCAATCAATCAATCAATCAAAGTTTGCTTGTATAGCCCTTAATCACAAATGTCTCAAAGGGCTGCACAAGCCACGACTATTATGTTAGATCCACTATGGACTGGACTTTCACACTATTACATACTTGCCAACCCTCCCGTTTTTAGCGGGAGAATCCCGGTATTCAGCGCCTCTCCCGACAACCTCCCGGCAGAGATTTTCTCCCGACAAACTCCCGGTATTCAGCCGGAGCTGGAGGCCACGCCCCCTCCAGCTCAATGCGGACCTGAGACTGAGTGGGGACAGCCTGTTCTCACATCCGCTTTCCCACAATATAAACAGCTTGCCTGCCCAATGACGTCATAACATCTAGGGCTTTTATAGAGTGCACAACTGCGCACACAACAAGGAGACGAAGCAGAAGAACGAGGAAATTACAGACATGGCGGCCGAAATGATATACTCATCATGAACGGAGAATTTAAACAGGACAATATTGCCATCTAATGGATAGCCACCGGAACACTGAAATTCAAGTATTATTATTTTTTTTCTATGTAAATAAAATATATATATATATATATATATATATATATATATATATATATATATATATATATATATATATATATATATATATATATATATATATATATATATAGTTAGAATTCACTGAACGTCAAGTATTTCATATATATATATATATATATATATATATATATATATATATATACACATATATATATGAAATATATATATATGAAATATATATGAAATACTCGAGTTGGTGAATTCTAGCTGTAAATAACCACGCCCCCACCCCTACCCCCCACCTCCCGATATTGGAGGTCTGAAGGTTGGCAAGTATGCACTATTATGTCAGACCCACTCGACGTCCATTGCATCCGGTCTCCCCTAGAGGGGGGTGGGTTACCCACATCTGCGGTCCTCTCCAAGGTTTCTCATAGTCATTGTTGGGTTGTGAGTTTTTCCTTGCCCTTATGTGGGCGCTAAACCGCGAATGTCGTCGTGGCTTGTGCAGCCCTTCGAGACACTTGTGACATAGGCAGGGCCGGCCCGTGGCATAGGCCGTATAGGCAAATGCTAAGGGCGCCGTCCATCAGGGGGTGCCACGCCAGTGCCACAAATGTTGGAGAAAAAGAAAAAAAAAAGTTGGTACTATTATTTCTAAATACAAAAATAATCCCACGTTAATTAAAATGCAAAGTAAAGCCTATTTAATAGAAATATTATTTGTTACAACATTACGCCCCCCCCTCCCCCCGCACGGTGCGCCCCCTCCCTTCCCGTATCATGACTTTTTTTGGACGTCACCACATCAAAAAATTAACACAAGATGTCAAAACGGCCAAAACTGTCAGGTGCCCAGGGAATAGAAAAGAAGAGGAGGAGAAACGAGAAAAAGACAGAGGTAGCAGGTATGTAACGTTAGCCTACATGAAATTATTTGTCTGTTACAGAATGTGATAGTAACCTGGCTTTTTAGCATTAAGCTAATGTTACATGATTCGGCAATTGCTATTCAATAAATAGCTAGTTCTGTTTTAACGTCGGGTTAATATTGTGGAGGGGGCTAAATTGTTATGGAAAATAATAATGTAACGTTTGGTAATTACAGTACTCCCACTTTACATTCCTCAGGGACATTTGTATTAGATCTTTTAAGCAGGTGTTTTTTGTTTACATTGATATTGCCTTCTGGTTAGCTAATGTTTGCCCTGCAGGTAATAGTCACTTTTCCACCCCTTTATATATTAGGTATAGTTGTAAGCCTAGTTGTTAAAGTGCACATCATTAATGTTAATAAAGCAATATCACATGAGAGGGAATGCTGTTTTTTAATTTGAGCACTGCTGTGATTCGGTTAAAGATAATCATAACATAACATTCTCATATAAAATGTTAATTTGCTTTCTTTAAAGGCCTACTGAAATGAATTTTTTTAATTTAAACGGGGATAGCAGATCTATTCTATGTGTCATACTTGATCATTTCGCGATATTGCCATATTTTTGCTGAAAGGATTTAGTATAGAACAACGACGATAAAGATTGCAACTTTTGGTATCTGATAAAAAAAAGGCTTGCACCTACCGGAAGTAGCGTGACGTAGTCAGTTGAACATATACGCAAAATGATGGCCGCATGAAGTGAGAGAGATTCGGACCGAGAAAGCGACAATTTCCCCATTAATTTGAGCGAGGATGAAAGATTTGTGGATGAGTAAAGTGCAAGTGAAGGACTAGTGGGGAGTTGAAGCTATTCAGATAGGGAAGATGCTGTGAGAGCCGGGGGTGACCTGATATTCAGCTGGGAATGACTACAACAGTAAATAAACACAAGACATATATATACTCTATTAGCCACAACACAACCAGGCTTATATTTAATATGCCACAAATTAATCCTGCATAATAACACCTGCGTGTTTGTTATGCTAGCTCCTAGCTCCTCTGCTAGCTCCTAGCTCCATAGAACACGCCAATACAATTCAAACACCTGATCAACACACACAATCACTCAGCCCAAAAGACCGTTCACCTAACCCAAGGTTCATAAAGCTTATATATTTTTAAAAAGTTACGTACGTGACGCGCACGTACGGTACGGTACGTGTTATGCTAGCTCCTATGCTAGCTCCTAGCTCCATAGAACACGCCAATACAATTCAAACACCTGATCAACACACACAATCACTCAGCCCAAAAGACCGTTCACCTAACCCAAGGTTCATAAAGCTTATATATTTAAAAAAAGTTACGTACATACGCAAAAAAAAGTTGCGCACATACGGTCAAGCGATCAAATGTTTAGAAGCCAAAGCTGCATACTCACAGTAGAACGTCTGCGTCTTTGTCATCCAAATCAAAGTAATCCTGGTAAGAGTCTGTGTTGTCCCAGTTCTCTACAGGCGTCTGTGTATCGAAGTCAAAAGTCCTCCTGGTTAGAGTCTCTGTTATCCGAGTTCTTCCATCTTGACTGCATCTTTCGGGAATGTAAACAAAGAAGCGCCGGCTGTGTACTGTTGTTGCTGACTACGTTCGAAAAATACGTCCATTTCGCACCGACAACTTTCTTCTTTGCTTGCTCAGCTTCCTTCTCCGTAATGCAATGAACATGATTGCAACAGATTCACGAACACAGATGTCAAGAATACTGTGGAATTATGAAATGAAAACAGAGCTTTTTCGTATTGGCTTCAATGTGGAAGGCATACCCGTGTTCCCCGGTCTACGTCACGCGCATACGTCATCCTCAGAGGCGTTTCGAACCGGAAGTTTAGCGGCAAATTTAAAATGTCACTTTATAAGTGGCATGTGTTATAATGTTAAGATTTCATCATTGATATATAAACTATCAGACTGCGTGGTCGGTAGTAGTGGCTTTTAGTAGGCCTTTAAGTAAAAAAAAAAGGTCAAAGACAAAGCTATTCGGTTTCTTGTGAGTATATACACTTCACTGCCGATGTGGGGGGGGGAGCCACCTAAAATCTTGCCTAGGGCGCCAGATTGGTTAGGGCCAGGCCTGGATTTAGGGCTATATAAATAAACATGGATTGATTGATGGTAACCTCCTCGGGAAAATACAGTGCTGTTGTAGACCGATGCAAACGAGGACAGTGACAAAACATGGGTGTGAACACAAAACTGAGCATTGTTGTTTTTGCTGAGACAGCATTTCAGCAAGAATAGTGAATCCGGGAAAACGACTTCCTTTAAAATCATTGCGCGCGCACTTTAACCGTGGAAGTTGCAGTGCGTTAAAAGCAAAAGTATGTCAGTTAATTGTAAGCATGCATGTCCCTAAATTGTAGCCCGAGTGATGCATTTCCACACAACAAGAACAGACAATTAGGCATCGGTGTCTGTTCCGGAGGAGATAACTGCACAATGGTCTCCACAAATCCCTCCATCACCTGAGACGGGACTCCCCGGTGTTTATAAATCAAGACATTAGAGTCGCCCTCTCGGGAGAAATAAGGGCTTCTCTTCCTGCCGACCATTATTGCAACAATAGAATAACAAGGGCGCTGCTCTGTGTCTTGAGCTAATTGTTCCTGAATGGTGAAGACGGAGTCGCCCAGACGTACGCCGCGTCACGTAATTATCTGCTTCTGTGCTTCCAGGGCAGAATCCTGTCAACAAAAGAAGTTGGCTTCTTTCCAAGCGACGCCGTGAAGCCCTGCCCTTGTGTGAGTGAGCAAGCAGCCTTCCCCACTCGCTCGTCAACATGCCTCAGACTTTGTGTGTTTACAGCCTGCACTAATGAGGGCAATATAGGCAAGAAGTACACAACCCAAGACCAGTGGAGTTGGCACGTTGTGTAAATGGTAAATACAAACAGAACGCAATGATTTGCAAATCCTTTTCAACTTATATTCAATTGAATAGACTGCAAAGACAAGATATTCAACTTTTGAACTGGTAAACTCGATTATTTTTGGCAAATATTGGCTTATTTGGAATTTGATGCCGGCAACATGTTTCAAAAAAGACTGAGAAAGTTGAGGAATGCTCGTCCAACAGGTGAACAGGCTAATTGGGAACAGGTGGGTGCCATGATTGGGTGTAAAAGCAGCTTCCATGAAATGCTCAGTCGTTCACAAACAAGGACGGGGCGAGGGTCACCACTTTGTGAACAAATGCGTGAGCAAATTGTCCAACAGTTTAAGAACAACATTTCTCAACCAGCTACTGCAAGGAATTTAGGGATTTCACCATCTACGGTCTGTAATATCATCAAAATGTTCAGAGAATCTAAAGAAATCACTGCACGTAAGCGTAATAAACATTGAATGCCCGAGACCTTCAATCCCTCAGGCGGTACTGCATCAAAAAGCGACATCAGTGTGTAAAGGATATCGCCACATGGGCTCAGGAACACTTCAGAAAACCACTGTCAGTAACTACAGTTGGTCGCTACATCTGTAAGTGCAAGTTAAAACTCCACTATGCAAAACGAAAGCCGTTTATCAACAACACCCAGAAACTCCGCCGGCTTTGCTGGGCCGGAGCTCATCTAAGATCAAATTGTTTTTGGAAACTGTGGACGTCGTGTCCTCCGGACCAAAGAGGAAAAGAATTGTTATAGGTGCAAAGTGTAAAAGATTAAAGATTAAGATTAAAGTACCAATGATTGTCACACACACACTAGATGTGGTGAAATTTGTCCTCTGCATTTGTCCCATCCCCTTGGGGAGCAGTGGGCAGCAGCGGCGCCGCGCCCGGGAATCATTTTGGTGATTTAACCCCCAACTCCAACCCTTTGTTGCTGAGTGCCAAGCAGGGAGGTTATGGGTCCCATTTTTATAGTCTTTGGTATGACTCGGCCGGGATTTGAACTCCAAAAAGACAGCATCTGTGATGGTATGGGGGTGTATTGGTGCCCAAGACATGGGTAACTTACACGTCTGTGAAGGCGCCATTAATGCTGAAAGGTACATACAGGTTTCGGAGCAACATATGTTGCCATCCAAGCAACGTTACCATGGACGCCCCTGCTTATTTCAGCAAGACTGTTATGATCCGCTGCCCGGATCATATTTCTGTTTACGTTTTCTAGTCACTTGTGTTTTTCTGTTAGTCCTGATCTCTTTCTAGTTCCGGTTTATGCACCTGAGTTTGGTTACCACAGTAACTGATTACTTTCACCTGCCGCGGGTGTTCCCGACGCGCACCTGTTTTTCATTACTGTCATCATTATATAAGCCTGCCTTTCCATTCAGTCTGTCTTGCATCGTAGTTTGTGTTCACACAACAGTTGACGACAAAGACAATGCCAAGCCACGTGTTACAACAGCGTGGCTTCATAGTAAAAGAGTGCGGGTACTAGACTGGCCTGCCCGTAGTCCAGACCTGTCTCCCATTGAAAATGTGTGGCGCATTATGAAGCCTAAAATAGCACAAGGGAGACCCCCGGACTGTTGAACAACTTAAGCTGTACATCAAGCAAGAATGGGAAAGAATTCCACCTGAGAAGCTTCAAAAATGTGTCTCCTCAGTTCCCAAACGTTTACTGAGTGTTGTTAAAAGGAAAGGCCATGTAACACAGTGGTAAAAATGGCCCTGTGACAACTTTTTTGCTGCCATTAAATTCTAAGTCAATGGTTATTTAGAAAGAAAAATTAAGTTTCTCAGTGTGAACATGAAATATCTTGTCTTTGCAGTCTATTCAATTGAATATAAGTTGAAACTGATTTGCAAATCATTGTATTCTGTTTTTATTTACCATTTACACAACGTGCCAACTTCACTGCTTTTGGGTTTTGTATGTGAGACACTCCTCTTAAGGAGTCGAACAACCCTAGTTGATAGTAAACTATTATCACTGTGCATTCTGCTGTGAAGATAAGTGTCTTTATTGGGGTCGTGCAGGCACCTTATCAAAAACCTCAGCTTGAAGACGATGCACTTTGGATTTGGCGCCAAGATGATTTAATACAGCGGTCATTGGATGACGGCTTCAGAAAATAATTAACACCTTTTGTTGTGTTCTCTCCAGGTCCCAAAGCCCATTGATTACTCCTCTCAACCGTGGTAAGTTAACAAATAAGCTTCCGCTGACTAATTAAATCATCAATAAGAAGGTAGGAGTCGTCCCTAAATCACAGTTGTATCGAACACAACTAAAGACCGCAAATGGATACAGATGTTTCCGGCTGTAATGGCACTTCCCAGTTAGTTAAAGACGGATTGCTCCTGGGTAAACAACTCCATCCTAAGTGAGCGAGAACGTTCCAGCATAAAGCATGACCACACAATTGCACATAAAAAAAACATATACCGTATTTTTCAGAGTATAAGTCGCACCGGCCGAAAATGCACAATAAAGAAGGAAAAAAACATATATAAGTCGCACTGGAGTATAAGTCGCATTTTTTGGGGAAATGTATTTGATAAAAGCCAACACCAAGAATAGACATTTGAAAGGCAATTTAAAATAAATAAAGAATAGTGAACAACAGGCTGAATAAGTGTACGTTATATGAGGCATAAATAACCAACTGAGAAGGTGCCTGGTATGTTAACGTAACATATTATGGTAAGAGTCATTCAAATAACTATAACATATAGAACATGCTATACGTTTACCAAACAATCTGTCACTCCTAATCGCTAAATCCCATGAAATCTTATACGTCTAGTCCAGGGGTCGGGAACCTTTTTGGCTGAGAGAGCCATGAAAGCCAAATATTTTAAAATGTATTTCCGTGAGAGCCATGTAATATTTTTTAACAGTGAATACAACTAAATGTGTGCATTTTTAAGTAATGCTAGGTTCACACCAACGGCGCTTTGACGGCGCTTTAAAGCGGCATGCAAAGTGGCGTTAAAGCGTAACAAAGCCTGATTAAAGCGTGAGGGTCGCAATGGATCGTGGGAAAGCTTGTAGTGAAGCGGGACGTGCGGCAAGTTCGCCAAATTTTTTAAAACGGTTTTAAAAAATTCGGCGCTCTGTCAAGGATGGAATAAAGCGCCGAGTGCGTATCAAAGCCTGACAAAGCTCAGCAAAGCTTGACTCAAAGTGTAGGAAAGCTTAACAGATCTTGGTTCAAAGCGCGGACCCCAGTCTACAACTACAAATAGGAAGTGACTGTGATATTGACTAGTAAAATTGAATATAAAAAATTAAAGAAATGCCTTTTATTGTCAACTAGCATAAGAAATGAAAGATAGATATTTATTAAGATGACAAAGAAATAAAAGAAATGAAGATATAAAACATAATAAATAATAAACATAATATAACGGAAAAAAAAGAGGAATTGAAAAAATAAATGGATATAAAACATAATAAATAATAAACATAATATAACGGAAAAAAAAGAGAAATTGAAAAAACAAATGAATATAAAACATAATAAATAATTAACATAATATAACAAAAAAAGAAGAGGAATTGAAAAAATAAATGAATATAAAACATAATAAATAATAAACATAATATAACGGAAAAAAAAGAGGAATTGAAAAAATAAATGAATATAAAACATAATAAATAATAAACATAATATAACGAAAAAAAAAGAGAAATTGAAAAAATAAATGAATATAAAACATAATAGATAATAAATAATAAACATAATATAACGGAAAAAAAAGAGAAATTGAAAAAATAAATGAATATAAAGGGACGGCGTGGCGAAGTTGGTAGAGTGGCTGTGCCAGCAATCGGAGCGTTGCTGGTTACTGGGGTTCAATTCCCGCCTTCTACCTTCCTACTCACGTCCATTGTGTCCTTGGGCAAGACACTTCACCCTTTGCCTCTGATGGCTGCTGGTTAGCGCCTTGCATGGCAGCTCCCGCCATCAGTGTGTGAATGAGTAAATGTGGAAATACTGTCAAAGCGCTTTGAGTACCTTGAAGGTAGAAAAGCGCTATACAAGTATAACCCATTTATCATTATTTATCATTATAAAACATAATAAATAATAAACATAATATAACGAAAAAAGCAGAGAAATTGAAAAAATAAATGAATATAAAACATAATAGATAATAAATAATAAACATAATATAACGAAAAAAAAGAGAAATTGAAAAAATAAATGAATATAAAACATAATAGATAATAAATAATAAACATAATATAACGGAAAAAAAAGAGAAATTGAAAAAATAAATGAATATAAAACATAATAAATAATAAACATAATATAACGAAAAAAGAAGAGAAATTGAAAAAATAAATGAATATAAAACATAATAGATAATAAATAATAAACACAATATAACAGAAAAAAAAGAGAAATTGAAAAAATAAATGAATATAAAAAATGTGTGGAAAACAGTATACTGAGTTTTTCACATTTTTTTTTACTTATTTGTTTATCATATTTCTCTTTTATTACATTATGTGTTTTATCCTGTATATAATAAAACAAAAAGAGAAATCAAATAAATAGATAAATCTAAAAAAATGTGGGGAAAACCTAATATACAGAGTTTTTCACATTTTTTTTTACTTATTTGTTTATCATATTTCTCTTTTTTATTATATTACGTGTGCGCACGCACTTTATTCATCAAATTCACAAAATAATAATCACAGCCTCTTCCAAATTGCACATAATTACAGAACAATATCCCATTTCAAAGTCATTATTACAAATTAATGTTCATAATGTTCATGACACATTAATTCCAATGCACAACAGAGCTTGATAATCGTGTCAGAGCCTGATTTAAAGCGTCAGGATCGCATCAAAGCATAATAAAGTTCAATAAAGCGTAATAAAACGTATCAAAGCGTGATTTAAAGCATATCAAAGCGGGATCAAAGCGGCATCAAATCGTGAGGAACGGTAATTCGTCCCCCCAAAGCGGCAACTAATTTGTATCAGAGCATATCAAAGCATAACATTACTTCGGAGATCGGGATATTCGTGGAAAAATTGACAAAAATGACGCCGCTTTGCTCGCCGCTTTAAAGCGCGGTTGGTGTGAACCAGGCATAAGATAGTAGTAGTAGTAATAGAAGTAACATTTTTAGAGTATAATAAGTCTCTTATTCTTTTTAATAACATTGTTATTCTGAAGCTAACCAATAATAAATAAAATACTTCTTACCTTTAATGCGACTTCTTGAACAGGTGCGGTAGAAAACGGATGGATGGATTAAAATGCATGAGAATGTTTTATATTTTGAACGTTATTTTTAACACTGTGATTACCAGGGAAATTATTCATTACTTAAAGTAAAGTTAAAGTACCAATGATTGTCACACACACACTAGGTGTGGTGAAATGTTTCCCCTGCATTTAACCCATCCCCTTGTTCACCCCCTGGGAGGTGAGGGGAGCAGTGGGCAGCAGTGGTGCCACGCCCGGGAATCATTTTTGTTGATTTAACCCCCAATTCCAACCCTTGATGCTGAGTGTCGAGCAATGGGTCCCATTTTTATAGTCTTTGGTATGACTCGGCCGGGATTTGAGATTGATCTGAGAGCCAGATGCAGTCATCAAAAGAGCCACATCTGGCTCTCAAGCCATAGGTTCCGTACCCCTGGTCTAGTCTCTTACGTGAATGAGCTAAATAATATTATTTGATATTTTACGGTAATGTGTTAATAATTTCACACATAAGTCGCTCCTGAGTATAAGTCGCACCCCCGGCCAAACTATGAAAAAACTGCGACTTACAGTCCAAAAAATATGATACACAGTATTTGCCACACCCGACTATAAGCTGCAGATATATACCGCTCCAAAATATATTGTAAATGACATGTTTCCAAATGGGGCAGTAAAAGGGCTGATCAAACAAAACAGAGGTCATCGTCAAGGACCCACTAGCTGCGGAAACTAGCTCTCCAATCAGCTAAACAGACCCCATAACTCCATGCAGACATTTTGGTGAATTTATGAAACTGAAACGGTACAAAAAGAATGCCATTGTAAGTTAAAGGCCTACTGAAAGCCACTACTACCGACCACGCAGTCTGATAGTTTATATATCAATGATGCAGATAGAAACAAAAGAAATAAACCCCTGACTGGAAGGATAGACAGAAAATCAACAATACTATTAAACCATGGACATGTAACTACACGGTTAATGCTTTCCAGCCTGGCGAAGCTTAACAATGCTGTTGCTAACGACGCCATTGAAGCTAACTTAGCTACGGGACCTCATAGAGCTATGCTAAAAACATTAGCTATCCACCTACGCCAGCCAGCCCTCATCTGCTCATCAACACCCGTGCTCACCTGCGTTCCAGCAATCGACGGAGCGACAAAGGACTTCACCCGATCATCGATGTGCTCGGCGGCTAGCGTCGGATAGCGCGTCTGCTATCCATCGCAAAGTCCTCCTGGTTGTGTTGCTGCAGCCAGCCGCTAATACACCGATCCCACCTACAGCTTTCTTCTTTGCAGTCTCCATTGTTCATTAAACAAATTGCAAAAGATTCACCAACACAGATGTCCAGAATACTGTGGAATTTTGAGATGAAAACAGAGTTTTTTGTATAGGATTCAATGGTGTCCGTATACTTCCGTACCAACCCATACGTCAGCATAAAAAAACGTTTTCAACCGGAAGTGTGGCGGGAAATTTAAAATGTCACTTTATAAGTTAACCCGGCCGTATTGGCATGTGTTGCAATGTTAAGATTTCATCATTGATATATAAACTAAACATGAGGACAGAGTCCACATCGCCCAGGGTGCCTGGCCGAGGACGGGCTAGAGTTGGCGTACCGCCTTTAGGCTGCCGCGGAGCCCAAACAGATCATGACACATGCGTCTCTAGTTGCCTAACGATCCTTGATGTGGTGTTAACTTCTTGCGTCGCAGGTTTGCCGGGCCAATGGAGAGACTCCAGGCAGAGGCGGAACTCATCAACCGAGTCAACAGCACCTACTTGGTGCGCCATCGCAGCAGAGAGTACACGGAGTACGCCATCAGTATCAAGTAAGTACTAATTCACCAGGCAGTAGACCAGATATATAAATACGGACCATTGAGATTTTCAACGTTTTACATCTTTTTTTTTTAGACCTTTAACATCAAAACTGTATCCGCCATCGTGATGTGCAGTGCTGTTTTTAAATGACTAAGTCTTGAACTATAGAAAGTATTTCAATGGTTGGAATCTGCACTTTTGGGTGTTTTACGAGTTATTAGGGTAATCTACGTCACAGCAGCTCAGACCAGGAACAAAGCAGAGTGGGCGGGGTTTGTTTTCAGACATCCAGCCCCAAACACATGCGGAAGCAGGTTTTTACAACAAATTTCTGCATAAAAGTGATAATATATAATATTGTAGGTGTTTATTACACTTTGCATTCATATTTTGCTGTTTGTTACATTTTTCTTGCATTTTGCTTGATTGTAAAAGATGTCTATGGAGGAGCTGGTCTGATGTTCAGATGTTGTTAATATTCAGTGTTTTATAGTTCGTAGTTAATATTGTAAATCCCACTTTCTTTATTTTCATGTAAACCCCGTTTCCATATGAGTTGGGAAATTGTGTTAGATGTAAATATAAACAGAATACAATGATTTGCAAATCATTTTCAACCCATATTCAGTTGAATATGCTACAAAGACAACATATTTGATGTTCAAACTGATAAACCTTTTTTTTTTGTGCAAATAATCATTAACTTTAGAATTTGACGCCAGCAACACGTGACAAAGAAGTTGGGAAAGGTGGCAATAAATACTGATAAAGTTGAGGAATGCTCATCAAACACTTATTTGGAACATCCCACAGGTGAACGGGCAAATTGGGAACAGGTGGGTGCCATGATTGGGTATAAAAGTAGATTCCATGAAATGCTCAGTCATTCACAAACAAGGATGGGGCGAGGGTCACCACTTTGTCAACAAATGCGTGAGCAAATTGTTGAACAGTTTAAGAAAAACCTTTCTCAACCAGCTATTGCAAGGAATTTAGGGATTTCACCATCTACGCTCCGTAATATCATCAAAGGGTTCAGAGAATCTGGAGAAATCACTGCACGTAAGCAGCTAAGCCCGTGACCTTCCATCCCTCAGGCTGTACTGCATCAACAAGCGACATCAGTGTGTAAAGGATATCACCACATGGGCTCAGGAACACTTCAGAAACCCACTGTCAGTAACTACAGTTGGTCGCTACATCTGTAAGTGCAAGTTAAAACTCTCCTATGCAAGGCGCAAACCGTTTATCAACAACACCCAGAAACGCTGTCGGCTTCGCTGGGCCTGAGCTCATCTAAGATGGACTGATACAAAGTGGAAAAGTGTTCTGTGGTCTGACGGTTCCACATTTCCAATTGTTTTTGGAAACTGGACGTCGTGTCCTCCGGACCAAAGAGGAAAAGAACCATCCGGATTGTTCTAGGCGCAAAGTTGAAAAGCCAGCATCTGTGATGGTATGGGGGTGCATTAGTGCCCAAGACATGGGTAACTTACACATCTGTGAAGGCGCCATTAATGCTGAAAGGTACATACAGGTTTTGGAGCAACATATGTTGCCATCCAAGCAACGTTATCATGGACGCCCCTGCTTATTTCAGCAAGACAATGCCAAGCCACGTGTTACATCAACGTGGCTTCATAGTAAAAGAGTGCGGGTACTAGACTGGCCTGCCTGTAGTCCAGACCTGTCTCCCATTGAAAATGTGTGGCGCATTATGAAGCCTAAAATAGCACAAGGGAGACCCCCGGACTGTTGAACAACTTAAGCTGTACATCAAGCAAGAATGGGAAAGAATTCCACCTGAGAAGCTTCAAAAATGTGTCTCCTCAGTTCCCAAACCTTTACTGAGTGTTGTTAAAAGGAAAGGCCATGTAACACAGTGGTGAACATGCCCTTTCCCAACTACTTTGGCACGTGTTGCAGCCATGAAATTCTAAGTTAATTATTATTTACATCTAACACAATTCCCCAACTCATATGGAAACGGGGTTTGTCAAACATGTTTGCAGTTATTTCACCTTTTTTTGTAAAGCACATAACTCCACATGTGTTCATTCATAGTTTTGATGCCTTCAGTGACACCTTTGCACACTCTTGGCATTCTCTCCATGAGCTTCAAGAGGTAGTCACCTGGAAGGGTTTTCACTTCACAGGTGTCATAGTTGTGATGCCTTCAGTGACAATCTACAATGTAGATAGTCATGGAAATAAAGAAAAGGCATTGAAATGAGAAGGTGTGTGTCATGTCTGTGTGATCATGTTTGGTTTTGGTTATGTTCGGTTTGGTTTTTGGACCTTTTGTGCACTCTTGTTTGTTTTGTTTCCATGACAACCCATTAGTTTTCACCTGTCCTCATGTCACGCACCTGTCTCACGTTTTGCACTCGCGCACCTGTCACTAATCATGTCACTGTTATTAAAGCCTGTCTTTTTCTGTTGACCGTCCTGGTGACATTATCCTTGCTACCTTTCATTCCAAGCCATTGTTCCCTGCACGTTTTTTCATGCCACAGTAAATGTTGTATATTTCATGTTTATAGTTTTTGCCTTTGTGCAAGTTTTTGATTCATTCGCCAAGTTTTTGTACTTCCGCCTTGTGCGCGCTTTACGTTTGTTCTTTTTGTTAGTGTAAAAATAAACATGTCCTTACCTTCACGCCTTGCCCGCGCCAACTTTCCTATGCATTCCGGGATAACACAACACCCCAAGGTCCACGTATTGACAGTGTGTCCAAACTTTTGGCCTGTACTGTACACTACCGTTCAAAAGTTTGGGGTCACCCAAACAATTTTGTGGAATAGCCTTCATTTCTAAGAACAAGAATAGACTGTCGAGTTTCAGATGAAAGTTCTCTTTTTCTGGCCATTTTGAGCGTTTAATTGACCCCACAAATGTGATGCTCCAGAAACTCAATCTGCTCAAAGGAAGGTCAGTTTTGTAGCTTCTGTAACGAGCTAAACTGTTTTCAGATGTGTGAACATGATTGCACAAGGGTTTTCTAATCATCAATTAGCCTTCTGAGCCAATGAGCAAACACATTGTACCATTAGAACACTGGAGTGATAGTTGCTGGAAATGGGCCTCTATACACCTATGTAGATATTGCACCAAAAACCAGACATTTGCAGCTAGAATAGTCATTTACCACATTAGCAATGTATAGAGTGTATTTCTTTAAAGTTAAGACTAGTTTAAAGTTATCTTCATTGAAAAGTACAGTGCTTTTCCTTCAAAAATAAGGACATTTCAATGTGACCCCAAACTTTTGAACGGTAGTGTATATAAAAGATGTTGGCTAAGTTATCAACATTGATCCCGCCTGCTACCATTTCTTACTCTCTGGCACATCAGATGTTGCGCTGAATTTCCCAATCTACAAGCGACACTCAAACAGTCCCATTATAAAGTGTTTATGAGCCGGCGTAAACAGCAAGCGCCACAAATAAATGAGGACCACTATAAATTAATGTAGGTATGGGAAACACCGCTAGAATAAGCCTTTATTATGCTTTATTTATGGTTTTAGCATACGGTAAATACATTAAATTGTGGCGATAATGAGACGAAATAAGATCTTTAAAAGTGTCACAATACACTGACTTGTTGCCGTGATAAACCCGCGTCGCCGATCTAACGTTAACGACTGTCAATTGATATTTACCGCACTTAAAAGGAAATTACTCTTCACAATTGCCTGGGGGGGGGGGGCTGGCGGCGGGAAAAAAACCAATTTGTCGCTTTAAATAAAAGGAAGAAGACCGCAGAGGTGAATGATTTCGACTGGCGCCAGCCTATGAATGAGGAATATGCGAGTAGGCAGGGAGCCGTTCACCGGATCACCCATCATTTGCACGTCACCCACCTTTAGGACGCTATGCATTCCATTATGGTTCCCACAGGGGGCCAGGGGGCCGACCACCGATCGATGGCGGTGATCAGAGAGGGAAATTACACTCATAACTTATTCAATGGCCCACAGGTACAACAACGACGTGAAGCACATAAAGATTCTGACCAAGGAGAGCTGCTTCCACATCGCCGAGAATAAGAAGTTTAGGAGCCTATTTGTAAGTCTGTTCAGCCTTTTTCCTCTTTTTTTTCTCTTCAATTCCACCACTGCAATTCATGAATAAATCATTGTGTTCATTAGGGAAGTGTCAAAACATGAGTTTTGTTTTAGCAGCGTGCACAAAAATAACTTTAGATTATAGGGACGTGCTTATTCTGGCCTGAGGGCTTCGGCGTTATATATACGTCATATTGGAAAGGTTCGCCACTTACGACGGTTGAACTGAAATGCTGACAGAATGTAGTATGAATGTAAGAGTAGTTTGAATGTTGGAATGGTTTGAATGTTGAAGAGTTAGAATTTCCAGGAAAAAAATCGAGATTTGGTTTGGGACTTGGGAAAGTGTTAGTTTTAATGTCCGAGATGAGTGGACTGTGTTGATGTTGGAATGGTTTGAATAGGTTGAAAAATGTGGGAATTGTGCAACTTGGAAAAATGTCCCATTCGTTTCAATGGGAACTTCCTGGAAATTTGGGAATGATTAGGAGCATGAATGTCCTGAATAAGCTTGATTGGTTGGTGTTGGAATTGTTTAACTCGATCAAGAAATGTTGAAGTAGTAACAATTTGTTTATTGAGAAATTGTATTATGGAATTCCTGGAATTTCGGGAAAACCGGGATTGTTTCCTAAACTAACTTGTTTTTTTGTCCTGACTAAGAACATTGTTTTGATAGTGGAACAGTTAAAATGGGATGAATAAAGGAAAAGGAATAGTCAAAAGTAAAAGGTTGGAAATATAGTTGAAAAAGGGTTAAAAAAATAAACAGGAATTCCTGGAAATTTGTTGAATGTGGAAAAATGATAGTTTGAATGTCCAGGATGAGTGGAATGTGTTTATGTTGGAATGGTTTGAATAGGTTGAAAAATGTGGGAATTGTGCAACTTGGAAAAATGGGAACTTCCTGGAAATTTGGGAATTTTGGGAATGATTAGGAGCATGAATGTCCTGAATAAGCTGAATTGGTTGGTGTTGGAATTGTTTAAATCGGTCAAGAAATGTTGAAGTAGTAACAGTTTTTTATTGAGAAATTGTATTATGGAATTCCTGGAATTTCGGGAAAACCGGGAATGTTTCCTAAACCAACTTGTTTTTTTGTCCTGACTAAGAAACATTTTTTGATAGTGGAACTGTTGAAATGGGATGAAAAAAGGAAAAGGAATAGTCAAAACAAAAAGGTTGGAAATATGGTTGAAAAAGGGTAAAACAAAACAGGAATTCCTGGAAATTTGTTGAATGTGGAAAAATGATAGTTTGAATGTCCAGGATGAGGGGAATGTGTTGATGTTGGAATGGTTTGAATAGGTTGAAAAATGTGGGAATTGTGCAACTTGGAAAAATGTCCCATTCGTTTTAATGGGAACTTCCTGGAAATTTGGGAATTTTGGGAATGATTAGGAGCATGAATGTCCTGAATAAACTGAATTGGTTGGTGTTGGAATTGTTTATATCGGTCAAGAAATGTTGAAGTAGTAACAGTTTTTTTATTGAGAAATTGTATTATGGAATTCCTGGAATTTCTGGAAAACCGGGAATGTTTCCTAAACCAACTTGTTTTTTTGTCCTGACTAAGAAACATTTTTTGATAGTGGAACTGTTGAAATGGGATGAAAAAAGGAAAAGGAATAGTCAAAAGAAAAAGGTTGGAAATATGCTTGAAAAAGGGTAAAAAAAACAGGAATTCCTGGAAATTTGTTGGACGTGGAAAAATGATAGTTTGAATGTCCAGGATGAGTGGAATGTGTTGATGTTGGAATGGTTTGAATAGGTTGAAAAATGTGGGAATTGTGCAACTTGGAAAAATGGGAACTTCCTGGAAATTTGGGAATTTTGGGAATGATTAGGAGCATGAATGTCCTGAATAAACTGAATTGGTTGGTGTTGGAATTGTTTAAATCGGTCAAAAAATGTTGAAGTAGTAACAGTTTTTTATTGAGAAATTGTATTATGGAATTCCTGGAATTTCTGGAAAACCGGGAATGTTTCCTAAACCAACTTGTTTTTTTGTCCTGACTAAGAAACATTTTTTGATAGTGGAACTGTTGAAATGGGATGAAAAAAGGAAAAGGAATAGTCAAAAGAAAAAGGTTGGAAATATGCTTGAAAAAGGGTAAAAAAAACAGGAATTCCTGGAAATTTGTTGGACGTGGAAAAATGATAGTTTGAATGTCCAGGATGAGTGGAATGTGTTGATGTTGGAATGGTTTGAATAGGTTGAAAAATGTGGGAATTGTGCAACTTGGAAAAATGGGAACTTCCTGGAAATTTGGGAATTTTGGGCATGATTAGGAGCATGAATGTCCTGAATAAACTGAATTGGTTGGTGTTGGAATTGTTTAAATCGGTCAAGAAATGTTGAAGTAGTACAAGTTTTTTAATTGAGAAATGGCATTATGGAATTCCTGGAATTTCGGGAAAACCGGGAATGTTTCCTAAACCAACTTTTTTTTTTGTCCTGACTAAGAACATTTTTTTGATAGTGGAACAGTTGAAATGGGATGAAAAAAGGAAAAGGAATAGTCAAAAGAAAAAGGTTGGAAATATAGTTGAAAAAGGGTTAAAAAAAACAACCAGGAATTCCTGGAAATTTGTTGAACGTGGAAAAATTATAGTTTGAATGTCCAGGATGAGTGGAATGTGTTGATGTTAGAATGGTTTGAATAGGTTGAAAAATGTGGGAATTGTGCAACTTGGAAAAATGGGAACTTCCTGGAAATTTGGGAATTTTGGGAATGATTAGGAGCATGAATGTCCTGAATAAGCTTGATTGGTTGGTGTTGGAATTGTTTAACTCGATCAAGAAATGTTGAAGTAGTAACAATTTGTTTATTGAGAAATTGTATTATGGAATTCCTGGAATTTCGGGAAAACCGGGATTGTTTCCTAAACTAACTTGTTTTTTTGTCCTGACTAAGAACATTGTTTTGATAGTGGAACAGTTAAAATGGGATGAATAAAGGAAAAGGAATAGTCAAAAGTAAAAGGTTGGAAATATAGTTGAAAAAGGGTTAAAAAAATAAACAGGAATTCCTGGAAATTTGTTGAATGTGGAAAAATGATAGTTTGAATGTCCAGGATGAGTGGAATGTGTTTATGTTGGAATGGTTTGAATAGGTTGAAAAATGTGGGAATTGTGCAACTTGGAAAAATGGGAACTTCCTGGAAATTTGGGAATTTTGGGAATGATTAGGAGCATGAATGTCCTGAATAAGCTGAATTGGTTGGTGTTGGAATTGTTTAAATCGGTCAAGAAATGTTGAAGTAGTAACAGTTTTTTATTGAGAAATTGTATTATGGAATTCCTGGAATTTCGGGAAAACCGGGAATGTTTCCTAAACCAACTTGTTTTTTTGTCCTGACTAAGAAACATTTTTTGATAGTGGAACTGTTGAAATGGGATGAAAAAAGGAAAAGGAATAGTCAAAACAAAAAGGTTGGAAATATGGTTGAAAAAGGGTAAAACAAAACAGGAATTCCTGGAAATTTGTTGAATGTGGAAAAATGATAGTTTGAATGTCCAGGATGAGGGGAATGTGTTGATGTTGGAATGGTTTGAATAGGTTGAAAAATGTGGGAATTGTGCAACTTGGAAAAATGTCCCATTCGTTTTAATGGGAACTTCCTGGAAATTTGGGAATTTTGGGAATGATTAGGAGCATGAATGTCCTGAATAAACTGAATTGGTTGGTGTTGGAATTGTTTATATCGGTCAAGAAATGTTGAAGTAGTAACAGTTTTTTTATTGAGAAATTGTATTATGGAATTCCTGGAATTTCTGGAAAACCGGGAATGTTTCCTAAACCAACTTGTTTTTTTGTCCTGACTAAGAAACATTTTTTGATAGTGGAACTGTTGAAATGGGATGAAAAAAGGAAAAGGAATAGTCAAAAGAAAAAGGTTGGAAATATGCTTGAAAAAGGGTAAAAAAAACAGGAATTCCTGGAAATTTGTTGGACGTGGAAAAATGATAGTTTGAATGTCCAGGATGAGTGGAATGTGTTGATGTTGGAATGGTTTGAATAGGTTGAAAAATGTGGGAATTGTGCAACTTGGAAAAATGGGAACTTCCTGGAAATTTGGGAATTTTGGGAATGATTAGGAGCATGAATGTCCTGAATAAACTGAATTGGTTGGTGTTGGAATTGTTTAAATCGGTCAAAAAATGTTGAAGTAGTAACAGTTTTTTATTGAGAAATTGTATTATGGAATTCCTGGAATTTCTGGAAAACCGGGAATGTTTCCTAAACCAACTTGTTTTTTTGTCCTGACTAAGAAACATTTTTTGATAGTGGAACTGTTGAAATGGGATGAAAAAAGGAAAAGGAATAGTCAAAAGAAAAAGGTTGGAAATATGCTTGAAAAAGGGTAAAAAAAACAGGAATTCCTGGAAATTTGTTGGACGTGGAAAAATGATAGTTTGAATGTCCAGGATGAGTGGAATGTGTTGATGTTGGAATGGTTTGAATAGGTTGAAAAATGTGGGAATTGTGCAACTTGGAAAAATGGGAACTTCCTGGAAATTTGGGAATTTTGGGAATGATTAGGAGCATGAATGTCCTGAATAAACTGAATTGGTTGGTGTTGGAATTGTTTAAATCGGTCAAGAAATGTTGAAGTAGTACAAGTTTTTTAATTGAGAAATGGCATTATGGAATTCCTGGAATTTCGGGAAAACCGGGAATGTTTCCTAAACCAACTTTTTTTTTTGTCCTGACTAAGAACATTTTTTTGATAGTGGAACAGTTGAAATGGGATGAAAAAAGGAAAAGGAATAGTCAAAAGAAAAAGGTTGGAAATATAGTTGAAAAAGGGTTAAAAAAAACAACCAGGAATTCCTGGAAATTTGTTGAACGTGGAAAAATTATAGTTTGAATGTCCAGGATGAGTGGAATGTGTTGATGTTAGAATGGTTTGAATAGGTTGAAAAATGTGGGAATTGTGCAACTTGGAAAAATGGGAACTTCCTGGAAATTTGGGAATTTTGGGAATGATTAGGAGCATGAATGTCCTGAATAAGCTGAATTGGTTGGTGTTGGAATTGTTTAAATCTGTCAAGAAATGTTGAAGTAGTAACAGTTTTTTTATTGAGAAATGGTATTATGGAATTCCTGGAATTTCGGGAAAACCGGGAATGTTTCCTAAACCAACTTGTTTTTCTGTCCTGACTAAGAACAATTTTTTGATAGTGGAACAGTTAAAATGGGATGAAAAAAGGAAAAGGAATAGTCAAAAGAAAAAGGTTGGAAATATGGTTGGAAAAGGGTAAAAAAAACAGGAATTCCTGGAATTTGTTGAACGTGGAAAAATTATAGTTTGAATTTCCAGGATGAGTGGAATGTGTTGATGTTGGAATGGTTTGAATAGGTTGAAAAATGTGGGAATTGTGCAACTTGGAAAAATGTCCCATTCGTTTCAATGGGAACTTCCTGGAAATTTGGGAATTTTGGGAATGATTAGGAGCATGAATGTCCTGAATAAACTGAAATGGTTGGTGTTGGAATTGTTTAAATCGGGCAAGAAATGTTGAAGTAATAACAGTTTTTTAATTGAGAAATTGTATTATGGAATTCCTGGAATTTCGGGAAAACCGGGAATGTTTTTTAGTTCCTAAACCAAATTGTTTTTTTGTCCTAAGAAAAATGTTTTGATAGTGGAACAGTTGAAAAGGAATAGTCAAAAGAAAAAGGTTGGAAATATAGTTGAAAAAGGGTTAAAAATAAACAGGAATTCCTGGAAATTTGTTGAACGTGGAAAAATGATAGTTTGAATGTTCAGGATGAGTTAAATTTGTTGTTTTTGGAATGGTTTGAATAGGTTGAAAAATGTTGGAATTATGCAACTTGGAAAAATGTCCCATTCATTTCAATGGAAACTTCCTGGAAATTTTGGAATTTTAGGAGAAGCTGGATATTTAATAAATGATTAGGAGCATGAATGTCCTGAATGGTGTTGGAATTGTTCAAATCGGTCAAGATATGTTGAATTAGTAACAGTTTTTCATTGAGAAATTCCTGGAAATTTGTTGAACGTGGAAAAAGGATAGTTTGAATGTCCAGGATGAGTGGAATGTGTTGATGTTGAAATGGTTTGAAAAGATTGAAAAATTTGGGAATTGTGCAACTTGGAAAAATGTCCTATTTGTTTAAATGGGAACTTCCTGGAAATTTGGGAATTTTGGGAATGATTAGGAGCATGAATGTCCTGAATAAACTGAATTGGTTGGTGTTGGAATTGTTTAAATCGATCAATAAATGTTGAAGTAGTAACAGTTTTTTTATTGAGAAATTGTATTATGGAATTCCTGGGATTTCGGGAAAACTGGGAATGTTTCCTAAACCAACTTGTTTTTCTGTCCTGACTAAGACATTTTTTTTGATAGTGGAACAGTTAAAATGGGATGAAAAAAGGAAAAGGAATAGTCAAAAGAAAAAGGTTGGAAATATAGTTGAAAAAGGGTTAAAAAAAAAAAAACCAGGAATTTCTGGAAATTTGTTGAATTTGGAAAAATGATAGTTTGAATGTTCAGGATGAGTGGAATGTGTTGATGTTGGAATGGTTTGAATAGGTTGAAAAATGTGGGAATTGTGCAACTTGGAAAAATGTCCCATTCGTTTCAATGGGAACTTCCTGGAAATTTGGGAATTTTGGGAATGATTAGGAGCATGAATGTCCTGAATAAACTGAATTGGTTGGTGTTGGAATTGTTTAAATCGGTCAAGAAATGTTGAAGTAGTAACAGTTTTTTTATTGAGAAATTGTATTATGGAATTCCTGGAATTTCGGGAAAACCGGTAATGTTTTTTAGTTCCTAAACCAACTTTTTTTTTGTCCTAAGAAAAATGTTTTGATAGTGGAACAGTTGAAAAGGAATAGTCAAAAGAAAAAGGTTGGAAATATGGTTGAAAAAAGTTTTAAAAAAACAGGAATTCCTGGAAATTTGTTGAACGTGGGAAAATGATAGTTTGAATGTTCAGGATGAGTTGAATGTGTTGTTGTTGGAATGGTTTGAATAGGTTGAAAATAATGGAATTGTGCAACTTGGAAAAATGTCCCATTAATTTCAATTGAAACTTCCTGGAAATTTGGGAATTTTAGGAGAAGCTGGATATTTAATAAATAATTAGGAGCATGAATGTCCTGAATGGTGTTGGAATTGTTCAAATCGGTCAAGATATGTTGAATTAGTAACCGTTTTTCATTGAGAAATTCCTGGAAATTTGTTGAACGTGGAAAAAGGATAGTTTGAATTTCCAGGATGAGTGGAATGTGTTGATGTTGGAATGGTTTAAATAGGTAGAAAAATGTGGGAACTGTGCAACTTGCAAAATTGTCCCATTCGTTTCAATGGGAACTTCCTGGAAATTTGGGAATTTTGGGAATGTTTAGGAGCATGAATGTCCTGAATAAACTGAATTGGTTGGTCTTGGAATTGTTTAAATCGGTCAATAAATGTTGAAGTAGTAACAGTTTTTTTATTGAGAAATTGTATTATGGAATTCCTGGAATTTCGGGAAAACCGGGAATGTTTCCTAAACCAACCTGTTTTTTTGTCCTGACTAAGAACAATGTTTTGATAGTGGAACAGTTGAAATGGGATGGAAAAAAGGAAAAGGAATAGTCAAAAGAAAAAGGTTGGAAATATGGTTGAAAAAGGGTTAAAAAAAAAAACAGGAATTCCTGGAAATTTGTTGAATGTGGAAAAATGATAGTTTGAATGTTCAGGATGAGTGGAATGTGTTGATGTTGGAATGGTTTGAATAGGTTGACAAATGTGGGAATTGTGCAACTTGGAAAAATGTCCCATTCGTTTTAATGGGAACTTCCTGGAAATTTGGGAATTTTGGGAATGATTAGGAGCATGAATGTCCTGAATAAACTGAATTGGTTGGTGTTGGAATTGTTTAAATCGGTCAAGAAATGTTGAAGTAGTAACAGTTTTTTTATTGAGAAATGGTATTACGGAATTCCTGGAATTTCGGGAAAACCGGGAATGTTTTTTAGTTCCTAAACGAACTTGTTTTTTTGACCTAAGAAAAATGTTTTGATAGTGGAACAGTTGAAAAGGAATAGTCAAAAGAAAAAGGTTGGAAATATGGTTGAAAAAGGGTTAAAAATAAACAGGAATTCCTGGAAATTTGTTGAACATGGGAAAATGATGGTTTGAATGTTCAGGATGAGTTTAATGTGTTGTTGTTGGAATGGTTTGAATAGGTTGAAAATAATGGAATTGTGCAACTTGGAAAAATGTCCCATTCATTTCAATGGAAACTTCCTGGAAATTTGGGAATTTTAGGAGAAGCTGGATATTTAATAAATGATTAGGAGCATGAATGTCCTGAATGGTGTTGGAATTGTTCAAATCGGTCAAGATATGTTGAATTAGTAACAGTTTTTCATTGAGAAATTCCTGGAAATTTGTTGAACGTGCAAAAAGGATAGTTTGAATTTCCAGGATGAGTGGAATGTGTTGATGTTGGAATGGTTTAAATAGGTAGAAAAATGTGGGAACTGTGCAACTTGCAAAATTGTCCCATTCGTTTCAATGGGAACTTCCTGGAAATTTGGGAATTTTGGGAATGTTTAGGAGCATGAATGTCCTGAATAAACTGAATTGGTTGGTCTTGGAATTGTTTAAATCGGTCAATAAATGTTGAAGTAGTAACAGTTTTTTTATTGAGAAATTGTATTATGGAATTCCTGGAATTTCGGGAAAACTGGGATTGTTTCCTAAACCAACTTGTTTTTTTGTCCTGACTAAGAACATTGTTTTGATAGTGGAACAGTTAAAATGGGATGAATAAAGGAAAATGAATAGTCAAAAGAAAAAGGTTGGAAATATAGTTGAAAAGGGTTTAAAAAAATGAACAGGAATTCCTGGAAATGTGTTGAATGTGGAAAAATGATAGTTTGAATGTTCAGGATGAGTGGAATGTGTTGATGTTGGAATGGTTTGAATAGGTTGAAAAATGTGGGAATTGTGCAACTTGGAAAAATGGGAACTTCCTGGAAATTTGGGAATGATTAGGAGCATGAATGTCCTGAATAAACTGAATTGGTTGGTGTTGGAATTGTTTAAATCGGTCAAAAAATGTTGAAGTAGTAACAGTTTTTTTATTGAGAAATTGTATTATGGATTTCCTGGAATTTCTGGAAAACCGGGAATGTTTCCTAAACCAACTTGTTTTTTGTCCTGACTAAGAAACATTTTTTGATAGTGGAACAGTTGAAATGGGATGAAAAAAGGAAAAGGAATTGTCAAAAGAAAAAGGTTGGAAATATGCTTGAAAAAGGGTAAAAAAAAACAGGAATTCCTGGAAATTTGCTGGACGTGGAAAAATGATAGTTTGAATGTCCAGGATGAGTGGAATGTGTTGATGTTGGAATGGTTTGAATAGGTTGAAAAATGTGGGAATTGTGCAACTTGGAAAAATGGGAACTTCCTGGAAATTTGGGAATTTTGGGAATGATTAGGAGCATGAATGTCCTGAATAAGCTTAATTGGTTGGTGTTGGAATTGTTCAAGTCGGTCAAGAAATGTTGAAATAGTAACAGTTTTTTTAATTGAGAAATGGTATTATGGAATTCCTGGAATTTCGGTAAAACCGGGAATGTTTCCTAAACCAACTTGTTTTTTTGTCCTGACTAAGAACAATTTTTTGATAGTGGAACAGTTGAAATGGGATGAAAAAAGGAAAAGGAATAGTCAAAAGAAAAAGTTTGGAAATATGGTTGAAAAAGGGTTAAAATTCCTGGAAATTTGTTGAACGCGGAAAAATGATAGTTTGAATGTCCAGGATGAGTGGAATGTGTTGATGTTGGAATGGTTTGAATAGGTTGAAAAATGTGGGAATTGTGCAACTTGGAAAAATGGGAACTTCCTGGAAATTTGGGAATGATTAGGAGCATGAATGTCCTGAATAAGCTGAATTGGTTGGTGTTGGAATTGTTTAAATCGGTCAAGAAATGTTGAAGTAGTAACAGTTTTTTATTGAGAAATTGTATTATGGAATTCCTGGAATTTCGGGAAAACCGGGAATGTTTCCTAAACCAACTTGTTTTTTTGTCCTGACTAAGAAACATTTTTTGATAGTGGAACTGTTGAAATGGGATGAAAAAAGGAAAAGGAATAGTCAAAAGAAAAAGGTTGGAAATATGCTTGAAAAAGGGTAAAAAAAACAGGAATTCCTGGAAATTTGTTGGACGTGGAAAAATGATAGTTTGAATGTCCAGGATGAGTGGAATGTGTTGATGTTGGAATGGTTTGAATAGGTTGAAAAATGTGGGAATTGTGCAACTTGGAAAAATGGGAACTTCCTGGAAATTTGGGAATTTTGGGAATGATTAGGAGCATGAATGTCCTGAATAAGCTGAATTGGTTGGTGTTGGAATTGTTTAAATCGGTCAATAAATGTTGAAGTAGTAACAGTTTTTTTTATTGAGAAATTGTATTATGGAATTCCTGGAATTTCGGGAAAACCGGGAATGTTTCCTAAACCAACTTGTTTTTCTGTCCTGACTAAGACATTTTTTTTGATAGTGGAACAGTTAAAATGGGATGAAAAAAGGAAAAGGAATAGTCAAAAGAAAAAGGTTGGAAATATAGTTGAAAAAGGGTTAAAAAAACCCCCCAGGAATTTCTGGAAATTTGTTGAATTTGGAAAAATGATAGTTTGAATGTTCAGGATGAGTGGAATGTGTTGATGTTGGAATGGTTTGAATAGGTTGAAAAATGTGGGAATTGTGCAACTTGGAAAAATGTCCCATTCGTTTCAATGGGAACTTCCTGGAAATTTGGGAATTTGGGGAATGATTAGGAGCATGAATGTCCTGAATAAACTGAATTGGTTGGTGTTGCAATTGTTTAAATGGGTCAAGAAATGTTGAAGTAGTAACAGTTTTTTTATTGAGAAATTGTATTATGGAATTCCTGGGATTTCGGGAAAACCGGGAATGTTTTTTAGTTCCTAAACCAACTTTTTTTTTTGTCCTAAGAAAAATGTTTTGATAGTGGAACAGTTGAAAAGGAATAGTCAAAAGAAAAAGGTTGGAAATATGGTTGAAAAAAAGTTTAAAAAAAAACAGGAATTCCTGGAAATTTGTTGAACGTGGGAAAATGATAGTTTGAATGTTCAGGATGAGTTGAATGTGTTGATGTTGGAATGGTTTGAATAGGTTGACAATAATGGAATTGTGCAACTTGGAAAAATGTCCCATTAATTTCAATTGAAACTTCCTGGAAATTTGGGAATTTTAGGAGAAGCTGGATATTTAATAAATAATTAGGAGCATGAATGTCCTGAATGGTGTTGGAATTGTTCAAATCGGTCAAGATATGTTGAATTAGTAACAGTTTTTCATTGAGAAATTCCTGGAAATTTGTTGAACGTGCAAAAAGGATAGTTTGAATTTCCAGGATGAGTGGAATGTGTTGATGTTGGAATGGTTTGAATAGGTAGAAAAATGTGGGAACTGTGCAACTTGCAAAATTGTCCCATTCGTTTCAATGGGAACTTCCTGGAAATTTGGGAATTTTGGGAATGTTTAGGAGCATGAATGTCCTGAATAAACTGAATTGGTTGGTGTTGGAATTGTTTAAATCGATCAAGAAATGTTGAAGTAGTAACAGTTTTTTTATTGAGAAATTGTATTATGGAATTCCTGGAATTTCGGGAAAACCGGGATTGTTTCCTAAACCAACTTGTTTTTTTGTCCTGACTAAGAACATTGTTTTGATAGTGGAACAGTTAAAATGGGATGAATAAAGGAAAAGGAATAGTCAAAAGAAAAAGGTTGGAAATATAGTTGAAAAAAGTTTTAAAAAATAAACAGGAATTCCTGGAAATGTGTTGAATGTGGAAAAATGATAGTTTGAATGTTCAGGATGAGTGGAATGTGTTGATGTTGGAATGGTTTGAATAGGTTGAAAAATGTGGGAATTGTGCAACTTGGAAAAATGGGAACTTCCTGGAAATTTGGGAATGATTAGGAGCATGAATGTCCTGAATAAACTGAATTGGTTGGTGTTGGAATTGTTTAAATCGGTCAAAAAATGTTGAAGTAGTAACAGTTTTTTTATTGAGAAATTGTATTATGGAATTCCTGGAATTTCTGGAAAACCGGGAATGTTTCCTAAACCAACTTGTTTTTTGTCCTGACTAAGAAACATTTTTTGATAGTGGAACAGTTGGAATGGGATGAAAAAAGGAAAAGGAATAGTCAAAAGAAAAAGGTTGGAAATATGCTTGAAAAAGGGTAAAAAAAACAGTAATTCCTGGAAATTTGTTGGACGTGGAAAAATGATAGTTTGAATGTCCAGGATGAGTGGAATGTGTTGATGTTAGAATGGTTTGAATAGGTTGAAAAATGTGGGAATTGTGCAACTTGGAAAAATGGGAACTTCCTGGAAATTTGGGAATTTTGGGAATGATTAGGAGCATGAATGTCCTGAATAAACTGAATTGGTTGGTGTTGGAATTGTTTAAATCGGTCAAAAAATGTTGAAGTAGTAACAGTTTTTTTATTGAGAAATTGTATTATGGAATTCCTGGAATTTCTGGAAAACCGGGAATGTTTCCTAAACCAACTTGTTTTTTGTCCTGACTAAGAAACATTTTTTGATAGTGGAACAGTTGGAATGGGATGAAAAAAGGAAAAGGAATAGTCAAAAGAAAAAGGTTGGAAATATGCTTGAAAAAGGGTAAAAAAAACAGTAATTCCTGGAAATTTGTTGGACGTGGAAAAATGATAGTTTGAATGTCCAGGATGAGTGGAATGTGTTGATGTTAGAATGGTTTGAATAGGTTGAAAAATGTGGGAATTGTGCAACTTGGAAAAATGGGAACTTCCTGGAAATTTGGGAATTTTGGGAATGTTTAGGAGCATGAATGTCCTGAATAAACTGAATTGGTTGGTGTTGGAATTGTTTAAATCGGTCAAAAAATGTTGAAGTAGTAACAGTTTTTTTATTGAGAAATTGTATTATGGAATTCCTGGAATTTCGGGAAAACCGGGATTGTTTCCTAAACCAACTTGTTTTTTTGTCCTGACTAAGAACATTGTTTTGATAGTGGAACAGTTAAAATGGGATGAATAAAGGAAAAGGAATAGTCAAAAGAAAAAGGTTGGAAATATAGTTGAAAAAAGTTTTAAAAAATAAACAGGAATTCCTGGAAATGTGTTGAATGTGGAAAAATGATAGTTTGAATGTTCAGGATGAGTGGAATGTGTTGATGTTGGAATGGTTTGAATAGGTTGAAAAATGTGGGAATTGTGCAACTTGGAAAAATGGGAACTTCCTGGAAATTTGGGAATGATTAGGAGCATGAATGTCCTGAATAAACTGAATTGGTTGGTGTTGGAATTGTTTAAATCGGTCAAAAAATGTTGAAGTAGTAACAGTTTTTTTATTGAGAAATTGTATTATGGAATTCCTGGAATTTCTGGAAAACCGGGAATGTTTCCTAAACCAACTTGTTTTTTGTCCTGACTAAGAAACATTTTTTGATAGTGGAACAGTTGGAATGGGATGAAAAAAGGAAAAGGAATAGTCAAAAGAAAAAGGTTGGAAATATGCTTGAAAAAGGGTAAAAAAAACAGTAATTCCTGGAAATTTGTTGGACGTGGAAAAATGATAGTTTGAATGTCCAGGATGAGTGGAATGTGTTGATGTTAGAATGGTTTGAATAGGTTGAAAAATGTGGGAATTGTGCAACTTGGAAAAATGGGAACTTCCTGGAAATTTGGGAATTTTGGGAATGATTAGGAGCATGAATGTCCTGAATAAACTGAATTGGTTGGTGTTGGAATTGTTTAAATCGGTCAAAAAATGTTGAAGTAGTAACAGTTTTTTTATTGAGAAATTGTATTATGGAATTCCTGGAATTTCTGGAAAACCGGGAATGTTTCCTAAACCAACTTGTTTTTTGTCCTGACTAAGAAACATTTTTTGATAGTGGAACAGTTGGAATGGGATGAAAAAAGGAAAAGGAATAGTCAAAAGAAAAAGGTTGGAAATATGCTTGAAAAAGGGTAAAAAAAACAGTAATTCCTGGAAATTTGTTGGACGTGGAAAAATGATAGTTTGAATGTCCAGGATGAGTGGAATGTGTTGATGTTAGAATGGTTTGAATAGGTTGAAAAATGTGGGAATTGTGCAACTTGGAAAAATGGGAACTTCCTGGAAATTTGGGAATTTTGGGAATGTTTAGGAGCATGAATGTCCTGAATAAACTGAATTGGTTGGTGTTGGAATTGTTTAAATCGGTCAAGAAATGTTGTAGTAGTAACAGTTTTTTTTATTGAGAAATTGTATTATGGAATTCCTGGGATTTCGGGAAAACCGGGAATGTTTCCTAAACCAACTTGTTTTTCTGTCCTGACTAAGACATTTTTTTTGATAGTGGAACTGTTGAAATGGAATGAAAAAAGGAAAAGCAATAGTCAAAAGAAAAAAACCCCCAGGAATTTCTGGAAATTTGTTGGACGTGGAAAAATGATAGTTTGAATGTCCAGGATGAGTGGAATGTGTTGATGTTGGAATGTTTTGAATAGGTTGAAAAATGTGGGAATTGTGTAACTTGTAAAAATGTCCCATTCGTTTCAATGGGAACTTCCTGGAAATTTGGGAATTTTGGGAATGATTAAGAGCATGAATGTCCTGAATAAACTGAATTGGTTGGTGTTGGAATTGTTTAAATCGGTCAATAAATGTTGAAGTAGTAACAGTTTTTTTATTGAGAAATGGTATTATGAAATTCCTGGAATTTCGGTAAAACCGGGAATGTTTCCTAAACCAACTTGTTTTTTTGTCCTGACTAAGAACAATTTTTTGATAGTGGAACAGTTGAAATGGGATGAAAAAAGGAAAAGGAATAGTCAAAAGAAAAAGTTTGGAAATATGGTTGAAAAAGGGTTAAAATTCCTGGAAATTTGTTGAACGCGGAAAAATGATAGTTTGAATGTCCAGGATGAGTGGAATGTGTTGATGTTAGAATGGTTTGAATAGGTTGAAAAATGTGGGAATTGTGCAACTTGGAAAAATGGGAACTTCCTGGAAATTTGGGAATTTTGGGAATGATTAGGAGCATGAATGTCCTGAATAAACTGAATTGGTTGGTGTTGGAATTGTTTAAATCGGTCAAGAAATAAAAAAATAGTGTGTGAATTTAGCATTGAATTGAATAGACCAACTCATTTCATACAATCTCATATCAGGGAGGAATGCGATAATGTTTGCTTCTAGTTCAAATGTGCCATTTGTGTGTGTGTTTTAGGAACTAATTGAGTACTACAAACACCACTCCCTCAAAGAAGGTTTTAGAAGTCTGGACACCACGCTGCAGTATCCGTACCGGGAAGTGGAGAACTGCACAATGCACCGTTTGAACCGCTCTGGTGGCAACAGTAAGTAGACCTGAGGAGGTGTGGGAGGAAAACAACCCAAATGTTGATGGCTTTTCATCCGTTTGACCTTTTCACTTGACTTCCAGTCAGTTGAAAAAAGGTATTTGAAAAGGTTGAAGGACATGTTTTTTTTCTCTGTCATACTATTGCACCTGCAGCAGTGATATTTAAAAGGTTGTGCTTTTCAAAATAAGACATTTTGGTGTGATAAGATGACGATACAGTCATTATGAGACACATTTGTTTGTTAACGGCACGTCTACGTCACGTCATGACATTACTGGTTTTACGCGCAGAGGAGCATGTTCGGCAGTGCACACACACAGAGTACTTACAAGCAGACACAGTGTGTAGACAGAAAAGGGAGAACGGACGCATTTTGGCTTAAAAAGTAAAGATAAAGGTGAAGTTATAACACTGAAACGCCCTCAGGAAGAGGTGCTTTAAGACATGGCTAGCTAATTAGCGGCTGATGTTTTAGCTACTTCTAAAATCACTAATCCTCGCCTCCGTGGCGACATATAAAGTGAGTTTCTTACAAGTATTATTACCACTGGAGGACGAGGAATAGCTAAACATGCTTCACTACACACCGTAGGAGGATACAATAGCTCACCGGCGTCACAATGTAAACAAACGCCATGGGTGGATCTACACCTGACATCCACTGTAATGATACCAAGTACAGGAGTGTATCTAGTCGATACTACTATGATTACATCAATATTTTTTTATCGTCACAAAATCTTTTTTCTTTTTTAATTCATATTATGTTCATAAACTCAGGAAATATGTCCCTGGACACATGAGAACTTTGAACATGACTAATGTATGATCCTGTAACTACTTGGTATCGGATCGATACCTAAATGTGTGGTATCATCCAAAACTAATGTAAAGTAGAATAAGTGATTATTACATTTTAACAGAAGTGTAAATAGAATATGTTAAAAGAGAAAGTAAGCAGATATTAACAGTAAATGAACAAGTAGATTAATAATCAATTTTTACAGTTTGTCCTTTATAATGTTGACAAAACAATAGGTGTATAAATGACACAATATGTTACTGCATACGTCAGCAGACTAATTAGGAGCCTTTGTTTACTTACTTACCACTAAAAGACAAGTTGTCTAGTATGTTCACTGTTTTATTTTTATTTAACAAATGTAAATACAGTAAAATACTTGTATGTTTACTATTTTATTTAAGGACAAAATTGCAATAATAAACATGTGTTTAATGTACACTGAGATTTGTTGTTAAAATAAAGCCAATAATGCACATTTTTTTGTGGTCCCCTTTATTTAGAGAAGTATCCAAATAGTCATCCTTGCAGTTTTTTTTTATTTATAGTAAAAAAAACTAATGTAAATTTTACAGTAAAATTCAGGTGCCAAAATGTTACTGTAAAATTGCAGTTTTTTTTATTGATAGTAAAAAAAACAAATGTAAATTTTACAGTAAAATTTAGGTGCCAATATTTTACGGTAAAAAAAACAAATGTAAATACAGTAAAATGCTAGCAACTGAGCTGTACCATTTTACTGTAAAATTGCAGTTTTTTTTATTCATAGTAAAAAAAAAAAATGTTTCTACATTTTACAGTAAAATTCAGGTGCCAACATTTTACTGTAAAATCGCAAGTCTTTTTATTGATAGTAAAAAAAAAAAAAAAAGGAAATACAGTAAAATTCTGGCAACTGAGCTGCTTTTTTACCATAAAAACAGCAGTACTGTTTTTCCATTTACAGTAATATACACCAGTGGTCCCCAACCTTTTTGTAGCTGCGGACCAGTCAACACTTGAACATTTGCCCCATGGACCGGTGTGGGGGTGTATTTAAAAAAAATAAAAAATAAAATAAATAAATAAATAAAATAATTTTTTTTTTTTTTTTTTTTTACATAAATAAATACAATAATGTGTGCTTACGGACTGTATCCCTGCAGACTGTATTGATCTATATTGATATATAATTAATGTATATATTGCGTTTTTTATGTTGATTTCATAAAAAAAAAATATATATATATATATTTTTTTTAATTTCTTGTGCGGCCCGGTGGTTGGGGACTACTGATATACACTACATTTTGAGGTGAAATTATTTCAACTTACCATATTTTTTTACATTTTAGTTTTAAAAAAGTCTAATAAAATGCATACAGTCGCGACCAAAAGTTGACATACACTTGTAAAGAACATAATGTCATGGCTGTCTTGAGTTTCCAATCATTTCTACAACTCTTATTTTGTTGTGATGTAGTGATTGGAGCACATACTTGTTGGTCACAAAAAACATTCATGAAGTTTACTTCTTTTATGAATTTATTATGGGTCTACTGAAAATGTGCTGGGTCAAAAGTATACATACAGCAATGTTAATATTTGCTTACATGTCCCTTGGCAAGTTTACCTGCAACAAGACACTTTTGGTAGCCATCCACAAGCTTCTGCTTGAATTTTTGACCACTCTTCTTGACTAAATTGGTGCAGTTCAGCTAAATGTGTTGCTTTTCTGACATGGACTTGTTTCTTCAGCATTGTCCACATGTTTAAGTCCGGACTTTGGGAAGGCCATTCTAAAACCTTAATTCTAGCCTGATTTAGCCATTCCTTTACCACTATTGACGTGTGTTTGGGGTCATTGTCCTGTTGGAACACCCAACTGCGCCCAAAACCCAACCTCCGGGCTGATGATTTTAGCTTGTCCTGAAGAATTTGGAGGTAATCCTCCTTTTTCATTGTCCCATTTAAAGCACCAGTTCCATTGGCAGCAAAACAGGCCCAGAGCATAATACTACCACCACCATGCTTGATGGTAGGAAATGGTGTTCCTGGGATTAAAGGCCTCACCTTTTCTCCTCCAAACATATTGCTGGGTATTGTAGGTCAAACAGCTCCATTTTTGTTTCATCTGACCACAGAAGTTTCCTCCAGAAGGTCTTATCTTTGTCCATGTGATGTCAGATGAAACAAAAAATTAGCTGTTTGGCCACAATATCCAGCAATATGTTTGGAGGAGAAAAGGTGAGGCCTTTAATCCCAGGAACACCATTCCTACCATCAAGCATGGTGGTAGTAGTCAACGTTCCCTCTAAGGTGCGCGCCTGTGCAACTGCGCACTGCTCAAGCGTCCTCTGCGCACGGCAAATCTATGCCACGCACAAAATCAAATAAAAAAATAAGCGCAGAACAATTTTCGACACACGGACACGACAGAGAAAACAGTTTTCGTCATCATTGTTCAAATATTGTAACGTCTGTCGAGACGCTTTGAGGACATGAATTCCATCCATCACTTTACTGAGCAAAACTCTTTATTGTCGGCCATAAACACATCACCAAAACATTAGTAAAAAAAATTATATCTGGCAAAAGTGGTCATTTTCTGCAGTACAAACCAGACCAAAAGTAACTTTGTTATATCAACAGCAGCCGCTCGCTCTTTCTCACTTGCGCCAACACACATGCACATATGGCACTTAGCCAGTGATGCGTTTACAGCCACACAAAAAGTCGGACACCACACATAAAGTGTCATTCCAGGTCGTTACACTATGATTTACCAATCAAATGTGTGCTTATTCTAGTGTCATTTATTAGGAATCTTCATTTATAAATATTAATCATGAAATGCTGTTAGTATATTAAATAAATACTAATAAAAATATATTTTTTACAAACAGGAAGTTGCAGGAATGTACACACGATCCCCTGCTTACATCTCATTGTGCAACATGTGAATGTTTTAATGGGAACTAAATGCAATGTCTGAAAGGGGTACACATTATTACCAATACAATATATGTATAAAAAATATACATTTAGACCTCCTCTCAGGCTTGATCCCGGGGACTCCAAAGGGTTTAGGTTAAAAAAATAAAAAATAAAAATTATTTAGTATTATTATTATTATTATTCAAAGTTTAAATATCTAGATCATTATTAGGTATATCTGTTAATATAACGTTTTTTTTTTTTTTTTTTTTTTTTAAGTTGTATGCCCTTTTTGTCAAAGAAAACCCATTTTTTTTATAGAAAAAACACAAAATATGAAATATTTTCCCCCAATAAAATTTTAAAGTGGAACATTTCAGATTATATAATAAACGGAGCTCATAACATAACTCATAACAACATTGATTTTAATTTTTTTTTTTTTTTTTTTTTGAGCAATGACTCTTAAAAAAAAAAAAAAAGTCCCACTAAAATTATTGGGGATCCAAAAGGGTCCTGCTCAGTAAAGTGTTAAAAAATAAATCGTAATTTAAAAAAAAACTGTTAACACAATAGTCTCGAGATCAACTTCAGATCTATCCTTCAATTATAACTTGTATTGTTGTTTATTATGTTCCTTGTTTGTTCATTTTAGGCCCTTCTTTGAAAAAAACAAAAAACAGTTTTCTATATGGCAAACACAAAATATGCAACATTTTCCCCCAAAAATATCTCAAAGTGGAATATTTAATGTGACCTAATTGGAGCCTTGAATAGGTCAATAATTCATAATAACATTGTTTTTGATTCATTCTTATGTTTTAAAGAAAGAAACAGCCTGCATGACAGCTTAGTGTTATTAGAGTCAACATAGCAACATTTTATTGTCACCTGTTTACTCTTTTATACCACTTTTTATGTTTTTTATCGTATTTTTAGAATGTGCCGTGGGGCCGTTAAAAAATTACCTGCGGGCCGCAAATGGCCCCCGGGCCGCACTTTGGACATCCCTGCTGTATGTATACTTTTGACCCAGCACATTTGCTCACATTTTCAGTAGACCCATAATAAATTCATAAAAGAAGCAAACTTCATGAATGTTTTTTGTGAGCAACAAGTATAGGGTTGTCACTTCTCACCAGAGTATAACGCTAACATACAGTAGCCCCGTGGAGTACAGTTTTGTCACCTTTTCTCTCTCCGCCAGCCTTTCAGACCGTCAACAGTCCACGCTGCAACCTTGCATCTCTCGGTTAATTTCTCTGCCCCCCCACCCCCCACCCCCCCCTAACCCCCCTCGCTGTCTGCGGCGGTCTTTTCATCCTTTGTTCACAGCGCTTTTAAAACTCACCTGGGAGCACCTTCTTCACAGCTCTACTGTAAAAAAAAAAAAAAAAAAGAAGCTGCAAAGCCGTTTCAAACACTTCCGTCTGTGATTGTTTTTGTTTTTTTGGAGTCTCATTAGATTGACAACAGCTTCTGCAGTTTTCAGACCATCAGATACTACAAATAAGATCCAGGGAAGTTGAATTATCTGCTTAAACCTTGAGTGAGATAATGGCTTAATTTGCTGCCCAATGGTCACATGACCCAAATGGTTAACTGTATTTTCGTCTTTAGAAAATAAATTGCAGTGTTTCCAACACTTTCATTTATTTGTGGCGGCCCGCCACGAAAGAATTACGTCCGCCACAAATAGATTTAAAAAATAAAAAAAAAGTTTTAATATATATATATTTTTTTGTCCTGTCCAGCTTCTCAGGCAAATCATATAGTTGATGTAGATGCCCATATCGGCTGTTCAGATTTACTTTACAAAACAGAAGTGTAGGATACTTCTCTTGTTGCCTTATTTGTATTTGACCACTACTGTTTTCTGTTTATTTGTTACTGACTGTGGCAGGACACCTCTGCCTCTGTTTCACTTTATGTTGCTGGTAAATAATATGGTTGTAGTAGTAGGCTAAAGTGAAATTATTTAATATGCACTAATTAAAGGGGCAGAGCTTTAAGAGACATTTTAGCTTTTATATTTTATAAGATATATTTTTTGTAAGAACCACAATTAATAAATATATTTCAGTGAATAACTTATTGTTCAAATCTGTATATAAATATGTACATAAAGTGTTGTAATTATATTGTAAAATGGATGGATGGACGTTTAAAACAAAACTGTTATTACTAATTAGTAAGTATACATTTTTTGAGCCTTTTTAGAGAAAATCATATCATTGTAGAAAATTATGCAAATTACTCGATGATGTCATGGTGACCACGCCCATAGCCACGCCCCCACCGCCACAGGTATCTTGGCAGTTTATGGGAAACACTGAATAGGGATGTGCCGATCAGTATCGGTAGTTTTAGGGCAGGGGTGTCCAAACTTTTTCCACTGAGGGCCGCACATTGAAAAATCAAAGCTGGCAGGGGCCATTTTGATATTTTTTATTTTAAAAACCAATACAATATATGTATAAAAAATATACATTTAGGCTTCCACTCAGGCTGGATCCCGGGGAACCCCAAAGGTTTTGGTCCAAAAAATATAAAAAAATGTGTCATTATTCAGTATTATTATTTGTGCTATTATTCAAGTTTTTAAATCTCTAGATCAGGGGTCACCAACCTTTTTGAAAGCAAGAGCTACTTCTTGGGTACTGATTAATGCGAAGGGCTACCAGTTTGATACACACTTAAATAAATTGCCAGAAATAGCCAATTTGCTCAATTTACCTTTAACTCTATGTTATTATTAATAATTAATGATATTTACACTTAATTGAACGGTTCAAAAGAGGAGAAAACACGAAAAAAAATGACAATTACATTTTGAAACATAGTTTATCTTCAATTTCGACTCTTTAAAATTCAAAATTCAACCGAAAAAAAGAAGAGAAAAACTAGCTAATTCGAATCTTTTTGAAAAAATTTAAAAAATAATTTATGGAACATCATTAGTAATTTTTCCTGATTAAGATTAATTTTAGAATTTTGATGACATGTTTTAAATAGGTTAAAATCCAATCTACACTTTGTTAGAATATATAACAAATTGGACCAAGCTATATTTCTAACAAAGACAAATCATTATTTCTTCTAGATTTTCCACAACAAAAATTTTAAAAGAAATTCAAAAGACTTTGAAATAAGATTCAAATTTGATTCTACAGATTTTCTAGATTTGCCGGAATAATTTTTTTGAATTTTAATCATAATAAGTTTGAAGAAATATTTCACAAATATTCTTTGTCGAAAAAACAGAAGCTAAAATGAAGAATTAAATTAAAATGTATTTATTATTCTTTACAATAAAAAAAAATAAATTACTTGAACATTGATTCAAATTGTCAGGAAAGAAGAGGAAGGAATTTAAAAGGTAAAAAGGTATACGTGTTTAAAAATCCTAAAACCATTTTTAAGGTTGTATTTTTTCTCTAAAATTGTCTTTTTGAAAGTTATAAGAAGCAAAGAAAACAAATTAATGAATTTATTTAAACAAGTGAAGACCAAGTCTGTAAAATATTTTCTTGGATTTTCAAATTCTATTTGAGTTTTGTCTCCCTTTAGAATTAAAAATGTCGGGCAAAGCGAGACCAGCTTGCTAGTAAATAAATACAATTTAAAAAATAGAGGCAGCTCACTGGTAAGTGCTGCTATTTGAGCTATTTTTTAGAACAGGCCAGCGGGCTACTCATCTGGTCCTTACGGGCTACCTGGTGCCCGCGGGCATCGCGTTGGTGACCCCTGATCTAGATCAACATTAGGTCTGTCAATATAACATTTTTTAAAGATATAAATTGTATGTTCTTTTTGTCAAAGAAAACCCTTTTTTGAAATGAAAAAAACCCCAAAATATGCAATATTTTCACCCAATAAAATTTTTAAGTGGGATATTTGAGATTATATAATCATAGGAGCCTTAAAAAGGTCAATAACTCATAACACCATTGATTTTAATTCATTATTATTTTTTGAGCAATGACACTTAAAAACTAATCACACTAAAATTGTAGGGGATCCAAAAGGGTCCTACTCATTAAAGTGTTAAAAAATAAATTATAATTAGTATTTTTTTTACTGTTTACTTTTAACACAATAATCTCGAGATCAACTTCAGATCTGTCAATTATAAGTTTTATTGTTGTTTATGTTTTTTGTTTGTTCGTTTTAGGCCCTTTAAAATAACCAGCTCGATTTTTTACATGGCAAACACAAAATATGCAACATTTTCCCCAAAAAATATCTCAAAATATTTAATGTGACGTAATTGGAGCCTTGAATAGGTCAATAATTCATAATGACATTGATTTAGATTCATTATTATATTTTAAAGAAAGAAACCGCGTACATGGCAGCTTTGTGTGATTAAAGTAAACATTGCGACATTTTCTTGTTCCATTTCACCTGTTTGCTCTTTAAATACCACTTTTAATGTTTTTTTGTTTTTTCAATCATATTTTTAAAATGTGCCGTGGGGCCATTAAAAAAGGACCTGCGGGCCGCAAATGGCCCCCGGGCCGCACTTTGGACACCCCTGATTTAGGGCCAGTCCCAACCAGGCCAGTGGGTGCTCAGTGTGTGTGTATTAGGTTTGACCCAATACCAATATTTTGGTACTTTACAGTACTTTTCTAGATAAAGGGGACCACAAAAAATTTCATTATTGGCTTTATTTTAACAAAAAAAATCTTGAAGTACATGAAACATATGTTTATTATTGCAATTTAGTCCTTAAATAAAATAGTGAACATACTAGACAACTTGTCTTTTAGTAGTAAGTAAACAAACAAAGGCTCCTAATTAGTCTGCTGACGTATGCAGTAACATATTGTGTCATTTATACACCTATTATTTTGTACACATTATGAAGGACAAACTGTAAAAATGGATTATTAATCTACTTGTTCATTTACTGTTAATATCTGCTTATTTTCTATTTTAACTTGTTCTGTCTACACTTCTGTTAAAATGTAATTGTCAGGTTCAAACGCTGATGACATTTATTAAACAGACAAGAAGCAAGGAATCAAACAGAGACAGAATGAAATTTAGCTCATTGAGGAGAAACGTCTGGGCTGTGCTCTTAGTACCGTCTTCCACCATCTCCTCATCCGTGGCTCACTAGTGCAACAACAACACCGGGAATGTGTCCCGTGAAAAAAACATCCGACCGGAACTCTTTAATAACTAAAGTTCCTTGGGTGAATAATGTAAACTCACTACACCGGTATGTTTTAGCGCTTTCATGGCGAGTTTAAGTATGAACTTTACACTACTTTATATTAGAAATAGAAGAAGCTTATCGACTACAAAGGCGGATTTGCGCAATTTTTCAGCATTTATGCAGATCCCAAATACAGATCAGCAGGTACCAGAAGGGAAGAAAAGTTGCTTTTGCATAATATTGCGAAACAAAACGCCAGATAATATGTCTTACCTTATACCCACACCATAATAATACTCCTATGTTTAACGCGCTGACAATCCATCAAGCGGTGTGGCTTCATAGCTTACCAAAGTCCTACTAAAACATTTTCATCGATTTTTGAGCGCCGTGTGTAATGTTCTATATTTTCAATGGAACATATCAAATGTTGGTGTTGTTTACTTGAGTCATATTGCAGTCTACATGTATCTCTTATGTGTGACTGCCATCATATTGCAGTCTACACGTATCTCTTAAGTGTGACTGCCATCATATTGCAGTCTACACGTATCTCTTATGTGTGACTGCTATCATATTGCAGTCTACACGTATCTCTTATGTGTGACTGCCATCATATTGCAGTCTACACGTATCTCTTATGTGCGATTGCCATCATATTGCAGTCTACACGTATCTCTTATGTGCGACTGCCGTCATATTGCAGTCTACACGTATCTCTTATGTGTGACTGCCTTCATATTGCAGTCTACACGTACCTCTTATGTGTGACTGCCGTCATATTGCAGTCTACACGTATCTCTTATGTGCGACTGCCGTCATATTGCAGTCTACACGTACCTCTTATGTCTGACTGCCATCATATTGCAGTCTACACGTATCTCTTATGTGTGACTGCCATCATATTGCAGTCTACACGTACCTCTTATGTGCGACTGCCATCATTTTGCAGTATACACGTATCCCTTATGTGTGACTGCCATCATATTGCAGTCTACACGTACCTCTTATGTGCGACTGCCGTCATATTGCAGTCTACACGTACCTCTTATGTGCGACTGCCGTCATATTGCAGTCTACACGTACCTCTTATGTGCGACTGCCATCATATTGCAGTCTACACGTACCTCTTATGTGCGACTGCCGTCATATTGCAGTCTACACGTACCTCTTATGTGTGACTGCCGTCATATTGCAGTCTACACGTATCTCTTATGTGTGACTGCCGTCATATTGCAGTCTACACGTACCTCTTATGTGTGACTGCCGTCATATTGCAGTCTACACGTATCTCTTATGTGTGACTGCCGTCATATTGCAGTCTACACGTACCTCTTATGTGTGACTGCCATCATATTGCAGTCTACACGTATCTCTTATGTGTGACTGCCGTCATATTGCAGTCTACACATATCTCTTATGTGTGACTGCCATCATATTGCAGTCTACACGTACCTCTTATGTGTGACTGCCATCATATTGCTGTCTACACGTATCTCTTATGTGTGACTGCCATCATATTGCAGTCTACATGTATCTCTTATGTGTGACTGCCATCATATGGCAGTCTACACGTACCTCTTATGTGTGACTGCCATCATATTGCAGTCTACACGTATCTCTTATGTGTGACTGCCATCATATTGCAGTCTACACGTATCTCTTATGTGTGACTGCCATCATATTGCAGTCTACACGTACCTCTTATGTGTGACTGCCATCATATTGCAGTCTACACGTATCTCTTATGTGTGACTGCCATCATATTGCAGTCTACACGTACCTCTTATGTGTGACTGCCATCATATTGCAGTCTACACGTATCTCTTATGTGTGACTGCCATCATATTGCAGTCTACACGTATCTCTTATGTGTGACTGCCATCATATTGCAGTCTACACGTACCTCTTATGTATTTGTAATGTGACACATGATCGTTCATCTACCTGCGTCTTCTTCCACGTCGTCAGTCATTATTTGCACTTGGCCTCACAGTTCAGGGCTGCTAACGAGCGACGAAGTGGAAAAAGGAACACACGTCTCCGTGGTGACTTGGACAAGAGCAGCTGTTGTTGGCGTCATTTTGAGCAGAAATTTTAATGAGTTTTTTTTTTTCTTTTTTTCCTGTTGTTGTGGAAGAAACCCGGTAACCATGGTGACTATTTAATTAAAGTGTGACGATAAATTGTCGCAATTTAGTAAATACCCTGTCAAAGATGCCATACATTGATTGATAGTAATGCCACGAGTACAAGACTATTCAACTGGTGGTTTGGGGGCAAAATCCGGCCCGGTAATGACATTACTGGCTGCGTTTACAAACCCCAAAACCAGTGAAGTTGGCACGTTTTGTAATTTGTAGATAAAAACAGAATACAAATCCTTTTCAACTTATATTCAATTGAATAGACTACAAAGACAAGATATTTCATGTTCCAACTGAGAAATTTTGTGTGTTACACAATTTCAACAGGAGTCAGGTCTGGACTACATGCAGGCCAGTCTTTTACTATGAAGCCACGTTGATGTAACACGTGGCTTGGCATTGTCTCGCTGAAATAAGCAGGGGCGTCCATGGTAACATTGCTTGGATGGTACCTTTCAGCATTAATGGCGCCTTCACAGATGTGTAAGTTACCCATGTCTTGGGCACTAATACACCCCCATACCATCACACATGCTGGCTTTTACACTTTGCGCCTATAAAAGTCTGAACGGTTCTTTTCCTCTTAGGTCCGGAGGACACGATGTCCACAGTCTCCAAAACAACATTGAAATGTGGACTCGTCACACCACAGAACACTTTTCCACTTTTTTTAAGTCCATCTTAGATGAGCTCAGGCCCAGCGAAGCCGACGGCGTTTCTGGGTGTTGTTGATAAAACGGTTTTCGCCTTGTATAGGAGAGTTTTAACTTGCACTTACAGATGTAGCGACCAACTGTAGTTACTGACAGTGGGTTTCTGAAGTGTTCCTGAGCCCATGTGGTGATATCCTTTACACACTGATGTCGCTTGTTGATGCAGTACAGCCTGAGGGATCGAAGGTCACGGGCTTAGCTGCTTACGTGCAGTGATTTCTCCAGATTCTCTGAACCCTTTGATGATATTACGGAGCGTAGATGGTGAAATCCCTAAATTCCTTGCAATAGCTGCTTGAGAAAGGTTGTTCTTAAACTGTTCAACAATTTGCTCAGGCATTTGTTGACAAAGTGGTGACCCTCGCCCCATCCTTGTTTGTGAATGACTGAGCATTTCATGGAATCTACTTTTATACCCAATCATGGCACCCACCTGTTCCCAATTAGCCTGTTCACCTGTGGGATGTTCCAAATAAGTGTTTGATGAGCATTCCTCAACTTTATCAGTATTTATTGCCACCTTTCCCAACTTCTTTGTCACGTGTTGCTAGCATCAAATTCTAAAGTTAATGATTATTTGCAACAAAAAAAAACATCAAATATGTTGTCTTTGTAGCATATTCAACTGAATATGGGTTGAAAATGATTTGCAAATCATTGTATTCCGTTTATATTTACATCTAACACAATTTCCCAACTCATATGGAAACGGGGTTTGTAACATCTTGTGGTAAATCTACCAACATTGCAATATAATCCGTACTAGTGTATGTATTTTTGACCTGCAGGTATTTTTCAGCAGTTTGTTTTTCCTTGATACATTTGTGCGTCGTCGGACTTTGCACCTCTTTAGAAAAAGCCCGCCGTCCGCATCGGTTCACCTTTTCAATATGTCCGTCTCCACCCCCCCCCCCCCCCCCCCCCCCCACACACACACAATGCCGCCGCCAAGCTGCGTCTTTTAAGCAATGTCAGTGGGGTGGGGGGACAAAAAAAAAAAAAGAGAGAAAAAGCCAGCGTGTGCACGGCCAGACCGAGCAACAGCGCTCATCAATTGGTTGTTGAAAGGAAATGTATTTCTGCTTTTCTACTAGTGGTAACATTTGATTTTGAGGCCAGGATTGTGCTGCTGAGACAGCATGCTGAGGGTCACAGTGCTGGCAGGACGAAAGTAAACAGGCGCTTTTGGAGTCCTTTGCTTGCTTTTTAAAAACAACTTAAAAGGGGGAACTGCATCTTTTTGGGAATTTTACCTATCGTTCACAATCATGAGAGACAAGAAGGTTTTTGTTTTTTTCGCTTTCTAACATACAAAAAATGGCTCGTTCTTGGTGGCTAGCAATGCAGCTAATGGGAGCAATCAATTCTACCTCTAAATCACTTTAAAATGCATTCAAAAAGCATCAACAATACTTCCAGTGTTTCCCACACATTCATTTATTTGTGGCGGGCCGCCACGAAAGAATTATGTCCGCCACCAAAAAATAAATAAATAAATAAATAAATAAATAAAAAAGATTCCTGTCCAGCTTCTCAGGCAAATCATATAGTTGATGTAGATGCCCATATCGGCTGTTCAGATTTACTTTACAAAAGAGAAGTGTAGGATACTTCTCTTGTTGCCTTATTTGTATTTGACCACTACTGTTTTCTGTTTATTTGTTACTGACTGTGGCGGGACACCTCTGCCTCTGTTTCACTTTATGTTGCTGGTAAATAATATGGTTGTAGTAGTAGGCTAAAGTGAAATTATTTAGTATGCACTAATTAAAGGGGCAGAGCTTTAAGAAACATTTTAGCTTTTATATTTTATAAGATATATTTTTTGTAAGAACCACAATTAATAAATATATTTCAGTGAATAACTTATTGTTCAAATCAAGTGTTGTAATTATATTGTAAAATGGATGAATGGATGGACGTTTAAAACAAAACTGTTATTATTAATTAGTAAGTATACATTTTTTTAGCCTTTTTAGAGAAAATCATATCATTGTAGTAAATTATGCAAATTACTCGATGATGTCATGTGACCACGCCCATAGCCACGCCCCCACCACCACAGGTATCTTGGCAGTTTATGGTAAACACAGACTTCATTTACGTTCTGTAACCTGTATAATAACCAAACTGCAGCGACATTGTGATTGTATTGATATTAAAATGGACAGTTGGTCTGGTCCGGCTGGCCAGGGATGTTTCCTGTTGATTTTGACTAAGCACTCCATTTATGTCGAAATAGCTTGTCTCCAAAATCGCTTCCATCCCCCTCTTCCTCCGACGCCTCACTCTTCCTTCATGCTCACTTCTATAACAACGGCAGTATATGCAGCGTCAAAAAGTATGAGGTTGTAGATCCTCATTTGTCCAAAAATAGTTGTCTGTTACCAAGTCTGCCATGATTAGGAAACACACTCGTTGTTTGATTCCGGAAGTAGGACAATTATTTGTTGCCAGAAGTCAGAAGTGCGCTGCTATGGAAACAGATATCAATGCGCGGAATAAATCAGTCCGGGAAATGATTAAATGATCAAAATATGGTAAATTTTGAACATATTACATATTGTTATGAAGGTGTCTGTTACTACCTTATACTGTATACATACTTGCAGTGTGTATATTGTACATATTACATATTGTTATGAAGGTGTCTGTTACTACATTATATATATACTTGCAGTGTGTATATTGTACTTATTACATATTGTTATGAAGGTGTCTGTTACTACATTATATATATAATTGCAGTGCGTATATTGTACATATTACATATTGTTATGAAGGTGTCTGTTACTACATTACATATATACTTGCAGTGTGTATATTGTACATATTACATATTGTTATGAAGGTGTCTGTTACTACATTATATATATACTTGCAGTGTGTATATTGTACATATTACATATTGTTATGAAGGCGTCTGTTACTACATTATATATATACTTGCAGTGTGTATATTGTACATATTACATATTGTTATGAAGGCGTCTGTTACTACATTATATATATACTTGCAGTGTGTATATTGTACATATTACATATTGTTATGAAGGTGTCTGTTACTACATTATATATATACTTGCAGTGTGTATATTGTACATATTACATATTGTTATGAAGGTGTCTGTTACTACATTATATATATACTTGCAGTGTGTATATTGTACATATTACATATTGTTATGAAGGTGTCTGTTACTACATTATATATATACTTGCAGTGTGTATATTGTACATATTACATATTGTTATGAAGGTGTCTGTTACTACATTATATATATACTTGCAGTGTGTATATTGTACATATTACATATTGTTATGAAGGTGTCTGTTACTACATTATATATATATACTTGCAGTGTGTACATTGTACATATTACATATTGTTATGAAGGTGTCTGTTACTACATTATATATATACTTGCAGTGTGTATATTGTACATATTACATATTGTTATGAAGGTGTCTATTCCTACATGATATATGTACTTGCAGTGTGTATATAAAACGTTGATGGAGGGTTTTGAAGTTGTTTTCTAGGACTTTGAAGGCTACGACGGTGACTCCAATTAGCCACATCTTTCAAGAGTGTTTAATCAATCATCTTTAAAATCCCCCACCCAGAAAATGACATGTGTTCTTGTCTCTCATAATGATTGTGAACGATAGGCAGAAATAAAAATAAAACGTTCATATCAGGCTGACGTGAAGATCTAAATGTGTGTTAAGTTCAGTCCATGAAACTGCTAATTAAAGCTTTGTTGACAGTATTAAACTGATTGTAGCTTTCCAAAATGATGCATCGGGTGTCTGTGGTTCCTCCTCCTGCATGGACGCCACAAGAGGTTGCTCCCTCAGTGGGCTGATTAGCGGTCCTTTCACAGCACATCAATAACGTGGGTCAGTTAGCGCGTCGGCAAGTATTGCTGAGAGCAGCGTGTTTCTCCCAAGGTGTACTGGTTTTGTCTGGCGTCAAGCAGGATAAATGTGATCATGTAAAAAAAAAAAATGTGCACGAGTGATGATGGCCTTTTAGGACGGAGTCGTCAGACACTTCATTTAAGAAAGGTGTGGTTTTTGCAGGAAAGATGGATACTGTTCAATAAGCCCTGCGAACCAGAACAACAGTATTACAAACTGTCAGGTTCAAACACTGATGACATCTATTAAACAAGACAAGAAGCAAGGAATTAAACAGAGACAGAATTCAATTTAGCTCAATTGAGGAGAAACGTCTGGGCTTCTTGCACCACGCTCTGACGAAAGATTGTACGCCTCCTCTTTTATTTGGACTTTCCCTGATTACATGGCAACAGCTGTTTCTAAAGGAAGGGGGGGTCGTAAACAGCCGTCGCCTTTGGTTACAAAACAGTTAAAAGAAAAGGTGCCTTAAAGTTAAAGTTAAAGTACCAATGGTTGTCACACACACACTAGGTGTGGCGAAAATATTCTCTGCATTTGACCCATTGAGGGGAGCAGTGAGCAGCAGCGGTGGCCGCGCCCGGGAATCATTTTTGGTGATTTAACCCCCAATTCCAAACCTTGATGTTGAGTGCCAAGCAGGGAGGTATGAGTTGGGAAATTGTGTTAGATGTAAATATAAACGGAATACAATGATTTGCAAATCCTTTTCAACCCATATTCAGTTGAATATGCTACAAAGACAACATATTTGATGCTCACACTCATAAACTTTATTTTTTTTGCAAATAATCATTAACTTTAGAATTTGATGCCAGCAACACGTGACAAAGAAGTTGGGAAAGGTGGCAATAAATACTGATAAAGTTGAGGAATGCTCATCAAACACGTATTTGGGACATCCCACAGGTGTGCAGGCTAATTGGGAACAGGTGGGTGCCATGATTGGGTATAAAAGTAGATTCCATGAAATGCTCAGTCCTTCACAAACAAGGATGGGGCGAGGGTCACC
>NC_084745.1:49552457-49562457 GCF_033978785.1 Entelurus aequoreus
ATAAAAGAGCAACAATGTGCATATATAAATAAATAAATAGATTACTGTACAGATACATATATTGCACTTTTGCATATGCATCCACGTTTATGGATGTATGTTATATTGTCTTTATATTCCAGCCAGTTAATCCATTTTGGGGGGGGGGGAATTGAGGGGATTATTATTATTATATTTAGTAATATTATATATATATATAATATAAGTAATATTAATAAATAATTTTACTTTATATAATAAAAGATAACTCTCAAAATAAACTTTAATTTTGGATTTGTTCAACTCTAAAAATTATAACTCACATTTTGAACTATTGTTAATGTTATATTCGAGTTCCTTCAAAATAGCCACCCTTTGCTCTGATTACTGCTTTGCACACTCTTGGCATTCTCTGGGTGAGCTTCAAGAGGTAGTCACCTGAAATGGTTTTCACTTCACAGGTGTGCTTGGAGAGAATGCAGAGAGTGCGCAAAGCAGTAATCGGAGCAAAGGGTGGCTATTTTGAAGAAACTAGAATATAAAACATGTTTTTTCAGTTATTTCACCTTTTTTTTGTTAAGCACATAACTCCACGTGTGTTCATTCATAGTTTTGATGTGACAATCTACAATGTAAATAGTCATGAACATAAAGAAAACACATTGAATTAGAAAGGTGTGTTCAAACTTTTGGTCTGTACTGTATATATTATTAATATAATGGATATATAATTAATACTTATCATAATTAAGATTAAAGATTAAAGTACCAATGATTGTCACACACACACTAGATGTGGTGAAATGTGTCCTCTGCATTTGTCCCATCCCGTTGGGGAGCAGTGGGCAGCAGCGGCGCCGCGCCCGGGAATCATTTTGGTGATTTAACCCCCAACTCCAACCCTTTGTTGCTGAGTGCCAAGCAGGGAGGTTATGGGTCCCATTTTTATAGTCTTTGGTATTGAATATTAAGAGTATGTGAAAGTTCAACTCCTACTTTGTTTACTTCCCTGACGACTTCTTTAAAACATTGTAATCATTCGGAAATATCAAGCAAAGTCAAACATGGATAAGTGTGGAGAGAGTTTTACATTTTTCCCATCATGCCTTGCAATTAATTCAGATTTTTTCTAATGGTGATGACACCTTTTTTTTTAAAATATACAGTATATATATATATACAGTATATATATATATATATATATATATATATATATATATATATATATATATATATATATATATATATATATATATATATATATATATATATATATATATATATATATATATATATATATATAAAAGCAGGTTGTGTTATTTTAACTTTTTGTGCTGGTTGATTTTCTATGTATTTTTTCCCGCTCCATGACTAGGGAAGGTTGTTCGTATTCGGTCTTAGAAATGAATGCTGTGCTTTTGACGACAAGAAAGTACACCTGAGTTTTTTTACATTTTCCACAATATAACGGGAGGGCATTTAAACGTAATATGAAAATTGAAATTGAACTCATGTCGTCGTCTCGTGGTTTGGACACCGCCGGTATAATACATTTTAGTATGATATATTTTCATCCAAACGACTGTACTTCACACTAACAGTTGTGTGGTGTGTTGTTCCCCCCTGCAGTGTTTACGCCCAAGGTGATCGGCGTGGCCATCGCCCGCTACGACTTCAGCTCACGTGACACACGAGAACTCTCGCTGCAGGAGGGCGACGTGGTGAAGATTTACACCAAGTCCGGAGCCAACGGGTGGTGGAGGGGCGAGGTCAACGGAAGGGTAAGCTGTCATTTTGTCCAAAAATACCTACCCGGGGGTTCCAGTCCCACAAATCCCGCCGCACAAGATGCAAAAAATGTCCAAAATTTGCCCAGCAAAGTCCCACGGGAAGGCAGGGAGGAAAGTGAAAAAAGTCGACAAAAGTTAAAAAAAAATCACACCAGGGTTCGAGTCCCACAAGTCCCGCCGCGTTCCACCCAAGTCCAGGGGTGCCCAACATGTCCAAAACGCACCCAGCAAAGTCACAGGGGGAGTGGGGGAGAAAAGTGAGAAAAGTAGGCAAAAGTCCCCAAAATGATCAAAAATCACACCCAGGTTCGAGTCCCACAAGTCCCGCCGCGTTCCACCCGAGTCCAAGGGTGCCCAACATGTCCAAAACGCACCCAGCAAAGTCACAGGAGGAGTGGGGGAGAAAAGTTGGAAAAGTAGGCAAAAGTCCCCAAAATGATCCAAAAAATCACACCCAGGTTTGAGCCCCACAAGTCCCGCGGCCGCCCACCCGAGTCCAGGGGTGCCCAACATGTCCAAAACGCCCCCAGCAAAGTCACACTGTGAGTGGGGAAGAAAAGTTGGAAAAGTAGGCAAAAGTCCCGAAAATCATCAAAAATCACACCCAGGTTCGAGTCCCACAAGTCCTGCAGCCGCCCACTTGAGTCCAGGGATGCCCAACATGTCCAAAACGCCCCCAGCAAAGTCACAGGGGGAGTGGGGGAGAAAAGTTGTTAAAGTAGGCAAAAGTCCCCAAAATGATCAAAAAAATCACACCCAGGTTTGAGCCCCACAAGTCCCGCGGCCGCCCACCCGAGTCCAGGGGTGCCCAACATGTCCAAAACGCCCCCAGCAAAGTCACACTGTGAGTGGGGAAGAAAAGTTGGAAAAGTAGGCAAAAGTCCCGAAAATCATCAAAAATCACACCCAGGTTCGAGTCCCACGAGTCCCGCAGCCGCCCACCCGAGTCCAGGGGTGCCCAACATGTCCAAAACGCCCCAGCAAAGTCACACTGTGAGTGGGGAAGAAAAGTTGTTAAAGTAGGCAAAAGTCCCGAAAATGATCAAAAATCACACCCAGGTTCGAGTCCCACAAGTCCCGCAGCCGCCCACCCGAGTCCAGGGATGCCCAACATGTCCAAAACTCCCCCAGCAAAGTCACAGGAGGAGTGGGGGAGAAAAGTTGAGAAAGTGGGCAAAAGTCCACAAAATGTTCAAAAATCACACCCAGGTTCGAGTCCCACAAGTCCCGCAGCCGCCCACTTGAGTCCAGGGATGCCCAACATGTCCAAAACACCCCCAGCAAAGTCACAGGGGGAGTGGGGGAGAAAAGTTGAGAAAGTGGGCAAAAGTCCACAAAATGTACAAAAATCACACCCAGGTTCGAGTCCCACGAGTCCCGCCGCCGGCCGTGCAAGTCCCAGGATGCCCAAAATATCCAAAACGCACCCAGCAAAGTCGTACGGGAAGTAGGGGAAAAAAGCGACAAAAGTCTGCAAAAGTCCCTAAAATGTTCAAAATACATACCCAGGTTCGAGTCCCTCAGGCGGTACTGCATCAAAAAGCGACATCAGTGTGTAAAGGATATCACCACATGAGCTAAGGAACACTTCAGAAACCCACTGTCAGTAACTACAGTTGGTCGCTACATCTGTAAGTGCAAGTTGAAACTCTACTATGCAAAGCGAAAGCCATTTATCAACAACACCCACAAACGCCGCCCGAGCTCATCTAAGATGGACTGATGCAAAGTGGAAAAGTGTTCTGTGGTCTGACGAGTCCACATTTCAAATTGTTTTTGGAAACTGTGGACGTCGTGTCCTCCGGATCAAAGAGGAAAAGAACCATCCGGATTGTTCTAGGCGCAAAGTGTAAAAGCCAGCATGTGTGATGGTATGGGGGTGTATTAGTGCCCAAGACATGGGTAACTTACACATCTGTGAAGGCGCCATTAATGCTGAAAGGTACATACAGCTTTTGGAGCAACATATGTTGCCATCCAAGCAACGTTACCATGGACGCCCCTGCTTATTTCAGCAAGACAATGCCAAGCCACGTGTTACATCAACGTGGCTTCATAGTAAAAGAGTGCGGGTACTAGTTAATGATTATTTGCACAAAAAAAAGAGGTTTCTTAATGTGTGAACATGAAATATCTTGTCTTTGCAGTCTATTCAATTGAATATAAGTTGAAAAGGATTAGCAAATCATTGTATTCTGTTTTTAATTACCATTTACACAACGTGCCAACTCCACTGCTTTTGTGTCACGTGGTTCAAACGGCGACTAAGCGTCACCTCTCTCCTTCAGATCGGCTGGTTCCCATCCACGTACGTAGAAGAAGGTGAGGAGTGAACGCCCCCGACGAGGAGAAGAACGTCGACCAATCAGCCGAGAGCCAGCGAGGCCTTGTTGCTTTCACTCCTCCAGAGGCCTTCAGGACCAAATAAAAGGGAAGACAAAAAGGGCTCCGCTAAAGTAACGTCACGGTCTGCAGGCAGCAGCTTGCCTGTCAGCGGGGCGGGAGAGCTCGCCAGACTTCCTCGCCTCGCTATCCATAATTTCCCCGCCTCTTTCTGCCTGACCCGCCACCCCCCCCCTACGTTTTTTTCGCTGCCAACTTGGTTCCTGGAATATTTCTCACAGGTTCCACTCTTCCTGTGTGGTATTGATGACTCACGGCAGCCCCGCCCCCGCCACATTGCCACCACGGCGGTCTCATGCAGGATACGTCGAGATAAAGACGCCGTCCGCGCAATTGATGGCCGTTGTTCCGCTCTTCCCCCCCTCGCCGCTCACATTCCTTATCTCCGCAGCAGACTCTAGTGTTTTGGCTGGTGAGTGATCCCTCGCTTATCGCCCGCCACTCCGGCGACGGGAGCCCGTCCGCGGGAGGTGTTATCTAACTGGGAGGTATTTTACGGTCTGACCCCGTCATCGTCAAATACAACAATCTGTTATTTAAAATCTTAGTTTTTCTTATTTTGTGCCCCTGTTTGAACCATTTTTTATTCCTGAGCAAAATAGGCTGCATAGACCGAAGCAAAACCCTCAGCCAGAGTACAGAATTGTACATTTTGAAGTACAGTACAGTAAAAACATACAGTACAGGCCAAAAGTTTGGACACACCTTCTCATTCAATACGTTTTACATTGCAGATTGTCACATTGTCAGGTTCAAACACTGATGGTCTCTATTAAACAAGACAAGAAGCAAGGAATTAAACAGAGACGGAATTAAATTTGGCTCAATGAGGAGAAACGCGTACACCTGTACCCTTGCACAGTGTCACCACGCTCCGACGAAAGATTGTACGCCTCCTGTTTTATTTGGATTTTCCCTGATTACATGGCAACGGCTGTTTCTAAGGGAGGGGGGGTCGTAAACAGCCATCGCCTTTGATTACAAAACAGTTCGAAGGAAAGGTCGGTTCAAAGAAAAGGTCGTAAACAGCCGTTGTCCTCTTGACCTAGATCTCGGGTCAAGACAAAATCTTCCTGTGGATTACAATGCATCAAAGAAACCGACACCCTCATGTCGCTCCCCATCCTACACTGTGGAGTTTCACAAGACTTTTGTTTGGTAAGATCAAAGACAGCTTTTGTCTGCTCGCCGGGAACTCATTGAAAGTTTTAGATACAATTATTCTGACACACATCAAAACTACGAATGAACACGTGTGGAGTTATGTGCTTCACAAAAAAAGGTGAAACAACTGGAAAACATGTTTTCTATTCTAGTTTCTTCAAAATAGCCACCCCTTACTGTTTTTGCACACGCTTGGCATTCTCTCCATGAGCTTCAAGCACACCTGTGAAGTGAAAACCATTTGAGGTGGACTACCTCTTGAAGCTCATGGGGAGAATGCAGAGAGTGTGCGAAAAAGTCATCAGAGCAAAAGGTGGCTATTTTGAAGAAACTAGAATATAAAACATGTTTTCCAGTTATTTCACTTTTTTTCTGTCATGTACATAACTCCACATGTGTTCATTCATAGTTTTGATGCCTTCAGTGACAATCTACAATGTAAATAGTCAGGAAAATAAAGAAAACACATTTAATGAGGAGAAGGTGTGTCCAAACTGTACTGTACTTTACTCCTTTTTGTACACCTGACAGCACACCCATTACTTTATAAAGCAAGTTGGACTTAGTGCAAGTTCTTACAATGGACACAGATTCTAAACAACATGAATTTATGATTTATTAAGTCTGACATACTGTAGGAAATTAGAGTATAACATCATTATTTGGCTACAAACATAAAGTGGTGCCTCCAGGTTGCGTTATTGATCTGTTCCGTAAAGATAAGATAATATTCCGGGCAGGCATAAGACATTGAAACAACGTTGAGAACTTGTTGAATTAGGTCCTGACGTTGAGCAAGTCCAATACAACATTGAAACAACATGCTTATTGTTGACGTTTAATCAATGTTGGGTTCTGACGCTGATTTGACCATTGAATTTTGGTCATTTTCCAACATACTTTTTAAGTCAAAAGTTAAAGTACCAATGATTGTCACACACACACTAAGTGTGGCAAAATGATTCTCTGCATTTGACCCATCACCCTTGTTCACCCCCTGGGAGGTGAGGGGAGCAATGAGCAGCAGCGGTGGCCGCGCCCGGGAATCATTTTTGGTGATTTAACCCCCAATTCCAACCCTTGATTGGCGACGTTTATTCAATGTCAGGTTGTGACGTTATTTGACCATTTAATTTTTGGTCATTTCCCAACCAATATTCTACAACACAAATACAATGTTGAAACAACATGCTTTATGACGACGTTTAATCAATGTTGGGTTTTGACATTGATTCGACCATTAAAATGTGGTCATTTCCCAACCAATATTCTACAATTTAAACCTAACGTTGAAACAACATGCTTTTTGACTACCGTATTTCCTTGAATAGCCGCAAAGGCGCTAATTAATTTAAAACCTCCTGTCACTCCGGCGTTTACCAGAAGCCTGCGGGATGGCCAAGCATGCACTAATTATTTTAAAACCTCTTCTCACTCCGGCGCTTACCTTATCATGAAAAGCACATTTAATAAAAAAAAAAACGTTATTATTGTCTTACCTTTAGGTATAAATGAGTCCATGCCAGCTCCTTTTGAAGAAAAGCATCGATATAGAAGTCTTCCTTATCTTTCTTCAGTTTTAAAAGTCTCTCTGTCTCAATGGAGATCTTCCTTTTAAGTATTACCTCCTGCTTCGATTGAAAGTCCAGTTTAGAAAACTGTTTTATTCTAGATATGTAATCCTCCATGGTAAAAGTCCAAGCAAACAATGGCTGCGCACTCTTGCTGCCGGTTGTCTTCTTCTGCAGCACTCTTCTGCAGTACCAGCAGTCACAAGAAGGATCACTAGCGCCCTCTACCACCAGGAGGCGGGAGTCATTTAATGACTCATATTTGACCCGGCGGAAGTGCCAAACATGCGCTAATTATTTTGCGAAACGAGTTTGACGCGGCTGTAATTCGAGGCATGCGAATACCATATTCCCGGCGCCAATTCAAGGAAATACGGTATATTTAATCAATGTTGGGTTCGAACGTTGATTTGACCATTGAATTTTGGTCATTTCCCAACCAATATTCTACAACTTAAACCTAACGTTGAAACAACATGTTTTTTGACTATGTTTAAACAATGTTGGGTTCGGACGTTGATTTGACCATTGAAATTTGTTTTTTTCTCAACCAATATTCTACAACACAAATACAACGTTGAAACAACATGCTTTTGGCGACGTTTATTCAATGTCAGGTTGTGACGTTGTTTGACCATTGAATTTTTGGTCATTTTCCAACCAAAATTTAACAACACAAATACAACGTTGAAACAACATGCTTTTTGACGACGTTTAATCAATGTTGAGTTCTGACATTGATTTGACCATTGAAATTTAGTCATTTCTCAACCAATATTCTACAATTTAAACCTAACATTGAAACAACATGCTTTTTGACGACGTTTAATCAATGTTGGGTTCTGACGTTGATTTGACCATTGAATTTTGGTCATTTCCCAACCAATATTCCACAACACAAATACAACATACTTTTTGACAACGTTTAATCAATATTGGGTTCTAACGTTGATTTGACAATTGAAATGTGGTCATTCCCCAACCAACAATGTGAATCCAGCATTAGACACCAAAGTTTACATCTCAATTTACAATTACAACTATTTTGCAACGTTTCAAAGTCAGTTTTAAAGGACACGTATGTATAATCAACGTTGTATCAATGTCTCGTGACTGCTGGGTAAGACCGAATTGTACATAAAGCAATTTTGTTAGACATCAGCAATAATGTTCCAGGCACCCAAAAATATTTACAGAATTATAGTTTTACATGGCTAAAACAAATGAAAATGTAACATTTTGCATTTTTTTTTATTTACTTTATTAATAAGTTGTTGTTTTTTTTAAGACTCTTGGGGGGGAAAGGGGAGGGGCCAGATTTACACCACTTTTGTACTTCATCGTTCCCAAATTCAATTGTGCTTCTCACCTTCTTTATCAAAGTGCTGCCACATGGAACTTTTTGTTAGTCCCATGATGGCTTTTTTTGTAGCTGTGTGCTTAATTCTAAAACATTTAAGAAGCACTTAGAGAATGAGTCAAAGTGGGATTCTTTGTTTGGGCACATGATTCTGCAAAATGATACAAACGTACGATAACCGTGCACATTTTGTCAAAAACCGAATTATACGAGAAGTGGGGCGTACAAAAACTGGGGGTAACACTTTACGAAACCAATATTTTTGCTCGATAACTTTAAATATAATGGGCCTGAGAGCCAGCGTCCACTGTAGTGGACATTTGTGTTGCCGTGACAGGTCTGGCAATTTTTTAAACAGACCGAAAAGTAACGTCCATCACAATGGACACTAGTTCTCAGGAAGGATGTAGATTAAACAGCATTAATATTAAATAGGGTGAGGTTCGACAGCCTGAAAGGCAACGTCCACTGTATTGGACATTTGTGTGGGCGTGACAGGCCTGGCAATTTTTTAAACAGACCGAAAAGTAACGTCCACCACAATGGACACTGGTTCTGAGGAAGGATGTAGATTAAACAGCATTAATATTAAATAGGGTGGGGTTCGACAGCCTGAAAGCCAATGTCCACTGTAATGGACATTTGTGTGGCCGTGACAGGGCTGGCAATTGTTTAAACAGACCGAAAAGTAACGTCCACCACAATGGACACTGGTTCTGAGGAAGGATGCAGATTAAACAGCATTGATATTAAATAGGGTGAGGTTCGACAGCCTGAAAGGCAACGTCCACTGTATTGGACATTTGTGTGGGCGTGACAGGGCTGGCAATTTTTTAAACAGACCGAAAAGTAACGTCCACCACAATGGACACCGGTTCTGAGGTTCTGAGGAAGGATGTAAATTAAACAGCATTAATATTAAATAGGGTGGGGTTCGACAGCCTGAAAGCCAGCGTCCACTGTAGTGGACATTTGTGTTGCCGTGACAGGTCTGGCAATTTTTTAAACAGACCGAAAAGTAACGTCCACCACAATGGACACTAGTTCTCAGGAAGGATGTACACCGAGATTAAACAGCATTAATATTAAATATGGTGAGGTTCGACAGCTTGAAAGCCAACGTCCACTGTAATAGACATCTATGTTGCTGCGACATGGGCTGGCCATTTTTAAAAACTCCGACGACAACAACAGACCGAAAAGTAACGTCCACCACAATGGACACTGGTTCTCAAGAAGGATGTATATTATACATCATTAATATTAAATATGGTGGGGTTCCACAGCCTGAAAGTCAACGTCCACTGTAGTGGACATTTGTGAGGCCGTGACGGGGCTGGCAAGTTTTTTAAACTCAGACGACAACAACAGACCGAAAAGCAACGTCCACCACAATGGACACTGGTTCTCAGGAAGAATGTAGATTATACAGCATTGTCGACAGCCTGAAAGCCGACGTCCACTGTAGTGGACATTTGTGAGGCCGTGACGGGGCTGGCAATTTTTTAAAACTCCGACGACAACAACAGACCGAACAGCAACGTCCACCACAATGGACACTGGTTCTCAGGAAGAATGTAGATTATACAGCATTGTCGACAGCCTGAAAGCCGACGTCCACTGTAGTGGACATTTGTGAGGCCGTGACGGGGCTGGCAATTTTTTAAAACTCCGACGACAACAACCGACCGAAAAGCAACGTCCACCACAATGGACACTGGTTCTCAGGAAGA
>NC_084745.1:49567457-49602457 GCF_033978785.1 Entelurus aequoreus
CCACTTGTGCCAGCTTTTTTGAAACATGTTGCAGGCATCAAATTCCAAATGAGCTAATATTTGCAAAAGAATAACACATTTTTCCAGTTTGAACATTAAATATCTTGTCTTTGCAGTCTATTCAATTAAATAAAAGTTGACAAGGATTTGAAAATCATTGTATTCTGTTTTTATTTACCATTTACACAACGTGACAACTTCACTGGTGTAAGGGTTTGTAGTTATTGTTGCATATTAGTTACACAAAGTGTCCAAGGCAGAAGGTTATCAAAAAGTATCCAGAAAATACAGCATTTAATTCACCGTGTCATGACGTCATAAATTACTGCGACCACCAGGTGTTGCCAAATAATTACTACTCCGCTTAAATTTAAAGACAGCATATGAACCGTGGTGCTGAATGTCCCCCAGGGATCAATAAAGTACTTTCTATTCTATTCTATTCTTTAAGGTTGGTGTTAGGACTTGAATAACCAGCAGTCATTGGGAGTCTGTTTCTCATTAGCTTGTCTAAAAAAGTGTGAATAAATGTGTGGGGAATAAGATTGGCTCTTGCTGATCTTCATATCCTGTGTGAGTGCATTAATGTACATGTTCGAGGCAGGAAGTCAAAAATACACACATTCCTACGCCTTTCTGACCACGCTGTCATGAGATACTGCAGTTGTGCGATGTGTCATATTGTAATTGTATACACTAGCTGCAAGTGTATACAATTATCACTTAAAAAAACCCACTTCGTTTTTTTGTCCTGATTAGGAGGATTGATTTGAGGGTGGAACGGTTGAAGTGGGTTGAAACATGTGGAAAGAGTAGACGACAGAAAAAAGGGTGAAAAAACGGGAATCCTGGATTTTTTTAGAATTTCTGAAAATTATAGTTTGAATGAGCAGGATAAGTGGAATGTGTCAAAGGTGGAATGGTTTGAATCGGTTGAAAAATGTGGAAGGAGTAGTCGCCAGAAAAAAGGGTGGAAATAGGGCTTTGGAAAACCAGGAATTCTGGGAAATCCTGGAATTTTTTTGAAGTTGGAAAAATAGAAGTTTGAATTTCCAGAATGTTGGAATATGTTGACGGTGGAATAGTTTGAATAGGTTGAAAAATGTGGAAATGGTGGAATAGTTTGAATAGGTTGAAAAATGGCCAATTCATTTCGAATGGGAAAAATGTCCCGGAAAATGGAATTCTGGGAAATCTGGGAAATTTTTGGAATTTTTCAAGGGAAAGACCGCGATTCCTGAATTGGTTCAACAGTTTGAAGTTGGAACGGTTTGAATCGAACGAAAAATGTGGAAGGAGTAGTCGACAGAAAAAAGGGTGAAAAAAGGGTTTGAAAAAATGGGAATCCCGGGAATTCCTGGAATTTTTTTGAATTTTGGAATACTATAGTTTGAATGAGCAGGATAAGTGGAATGTGTTGAAGGTGGAATGGTTTGAATCGGTTGAAAAATGTGGAAGGAGTAGTCGCCAGAAAAAAGGGTGGAAATAGGGCTTTGGAAAACCAGGAATTCTGGAAAATTCCTGGAATTTTTTTAAGTTGGAAAAAAAGAAGTTTGAATTTCCAGAATGTTGGAATATGTTGACAGTGTAATAGTTTGAATAGGTTGAAAAATGTGGAAATGGTGGAAGTTTGAAAAATGGCCAATTCATTTTGAATGGGAAAAATGTCCCGGAAAATGGAATTCTGGGAAATCTGGGACATTTTTGGAATTTTTCAAGGGAAAGACCGCGATTCCCATATTGGCTCAACAGTTTGAAGTTGGAACGGTTTGAATCGAATGAAAAATGTGGAAGGAGTAGTTGCCAGAAAAAAGGGTGGAAATAGGGCTTTGGAAAACCAAGAATTCTGGGAAATCCTGGAATTTTTTTGAAGTTGGAAAAATAGAAGTTTGAATTTCCAGAATGTTGGAATATGTTGAAGGTGGAATAGTTTGAATGGGTTGAAAAATGTGGAAATGGTGGAAGTTTGAAAAATGGCCAATTAATTTTGAATGGGAAAAATGTCCCGGAAAACCTGGAATTCTGGGAAATCTGGGACATTTTTGGAACTTTTCAAGAGAAAGACCGTGATTCCTGAATTCGCTCAACAGTTTGAAGTTGGAACGGTTTGAATCGAAAGAAAAATGTGGAAAGAGTAGTCGACAGAAAAAAGGGTGAAGAAAGGGTTTGAAAAAACGGGAATTCTGGGAATTCCTGGAATTTTTTTGAATTTCGGAAAAGTATAGTTTGAACGAGCAGGATGAGTGGAATATGTTGAAGGTGGAATGGTTTGAATCGGTTGAAAAATGTGCCGATTCAAACTATTCCACCTTCAACATATTCCAACATCCTGGAAATTCAAACTTCTTTTTTTCCAAGTTCAAAAAAATTCCAGGATTTTCCAGAATTACTGGTTTTCCAAAGCCCTATTTCCACCCTTTTTTCTGGCGACTACTCCTTCCACATTTTTCAACCGATTCAAACCATTCCACCTTTAACATATTCCACTCATCCTGCTCATTCAAACTATAATTTTCTGAAATTTAAAACAATTCCAGGAATTCCCAGGATTTTCGTTTTTTCAAACCCTTTTTTCACCCTTTTTTCTGTCGACTACTCCTTCCACATTTTTCATCCGATTCAAACCGTTCGAACGTCATGCTGTTGAGCCAATTCGGGAATTGCCGGCTTTCTCTTGACAAATTCCAAAAATGTCCCAGATTTCCCAGAATTCCAGGTTTTCCGGGACATTTTTCCCATTCAAAATGAATTGGCCATTTTTCAAACTTCCACCATTTCCTCTTTTTTCAACCTATTCAAACTATTCCACCTTCAACATATTGCAACATCCTGGAAAAATCCAACTTCTATTTTTCCAAGTTAAAAAAAATTCCAGGATTTTCCAGAATTCAGAATTTTTGTCTGGCGACTACTCCTTCCACATTTTTTAACAGATTCAAACCATTTCACCTTCAACGTATTCCACTCATCCTGCTCATTCAAACTATAATTTTTCGAAATAAAAACAAATTCCAGGAATTCCCTGGATTCCCGTTTTTTCAAACCCTTTTCTCCCCTTTTTTCTGTCGACTAGTCCTTCCACATGTTTCAACCCACTTCAAACGTTTCACCCTCAAATCATTCCTCTTAATCAGGACAAAAAACTAAGTAGTTTTTTGAACCAGAAAAATTCCTTGTTTTCCCGAAATTCCAGGAATTCCATAATGCCATTTCTCAATTAAAAATGCTACTTCAACATTTCTCGCCCGATTTGAAATATTCAAACACCAACTCATTCAGAACATTCAAGTTTTTTCACATTTTCTATAAAATTCCCGCTTTTCCCAAAATTCCCATGTTTCCATGAAATTCCCATTGAAATTAATGGGACATTTTTCAAAGTTCCACAACTCCCACATTTTTCATCCGATTCAAACCATTCAAACTCCAAAATATTCAGCCTGTTCAAAATTGTGTGCTCTCCTTCAACAAGTTTTAAAAATTCCCGCATTTCCAAGAATTCCCAGTTTTTAGGGACATTTTTACCATTCAAAATTAATTGGCCATTGTTCAAACTTCCACCATTTCCACATTTTTTAACCGATTCAAACCATTACACCTTCAACATATTCCACTCATCCTTCTCATTCAAACTATAATTTTCCGAAATTCAATAAATTTCCAGGAATTCACAGGATTCCCGTTTTTTCACCCTTTTTTTTGTCGACTACTCCTTCCACATTTTTCAACCCACTTCAACCGTTCCACCCTCAAATCATTCCTCTTAATCAGGACAAAAAAACAAAGTGGTTTTTTGAACTGGAAAAATTCCCGGTTATCCCAAAATTCCAGGAATTCCATAATGCCATTTCTCAATTAAAAATGTTACTTCAACATTTCTCGACGGATTTTAAAAATTCCAAAACCGACCATTTCAACTCATTCAGAACATTCAAGTTTTTTAACATTTTCTATAAAATTCCAGCTTTTCCCGAAATTCCCACATTTCCATGAAAGTTCCATTGAAATTAATGGGACATTTTTCAAAGTTCCACAACTCCCACATTTTCCATCCGATTGAAACCATTCCAACTCCAAAATATTCAGCCTGTTCAAATTTGTGTGCTCTCCTTAAACAATTTTTAAAATTTCCCGCATTTCCAGGAATTCCCAGTTTTTAGGGACATTTTTCCCATTCAAAATTAATTGGCCATTTTTCAAACTTCCACCATTTCCACATTTTTCAACCGTTTCAAACGATTCAATCTTCAACATATTCCCCTCATCCTGCTCATTCAAACTATAATCTTCCGAAATTCCAAAAAAATCCAGGTATTCCCAGGATTCCCATTTTTTCAAACCCTTTTTTCACCCTTTTTTCTGTTGTCTACTCCTTCCACATTTTTCCAACCCACTCCAATCATTCCTCTTAATCAGGACAAAAAACAAAGTGTTTTTTTGAACTGGAAAAATTCCTGTTTTTCTCGAAATTCCAGGAATTCCATAGTGCCATTTCTCAATAAAAAATGTTACTTCAACATTTCTCGACCGAGTTGAAAAAATCCAACACCAACCATTTCAACTCATTCAGAACATTCAAGTTTTTTAACATTTTCTATAAAATTCCAGCTTTTCCCATGTTTCCATGAAATTCCCATTTTTCAAAGTTCCACAACTCCCACATTTTTCATCCGATTCAAACCATTCCAAATCCAAAATATTCAGCCTGTTCAAAATTGTGTGCTCTCTTTCAACAATTTTTTTAAAATTCCCGCATTTTATTTTTGTTGTATCTGATGCCGCTTGGGAGGTTGATCAGTAGTTTTAAAAATGTTTCTTATCATTTCTATGCAGATGATATTCAACTGTTATGCTCCTTCAATGATTCAGAGTTTCACTTTTTATCTGAGTTCTTGGGAGTGCGTATCCTGTATCAAAAACTGGTTGTCCTCAAATTTCCTCCAGATAATTTTGATCAAGAACTCCCTTGGTGCTCTGGGTGCATCTGTTACAACCAGCCTCAGAAACTTCCGGGGTTGTGTTCGATCAGTCGATGTCTTTGGAGGGTCTCTGTCGTCAACTGACCAAAAAATGTTTTTATCATCTCAGAAATATTTCTAAAGTGAGTAATTTGTTGTCAAAATTGGATCTCGAAATGATTATTCGCGCGTTCATTTCGTCTCGCATTGACTATAGCAATTCTCTTTTCACTCTCTTCAACAAGTCAACGCTGAAGAAACTTCAGACTGTACAAAATGCGACTGCCGGACTTTTGACCGGTGCAGGGTCTTCTAATGATCCCAAAAACTTGTTTTAAAACCCGTGGAGACCTGGTAATCCAGGCTATAGCTCCCAGACTCTGAAACAATTTGCACCAGTCCTTCCGTGATCTTAACTGTGTTGAAACTTTTGAAAACTAGTAAAGCTTTTAGTTAATGCACCTTATAACTATCGATTTTAATCCACTTTGAATCCTTTTTCTGATGTTGCCCCTGTTTTAAATTGAATTGTTGTTTTACTTCACCTATGTTTTGTGCAGCGCTTTGTGATTTTATCTGTGAAAAGCGCTTTATAAATAAAATGTACTTACTAACTAAATTCAGACTTCGGAATGCAAAAGTGATAGCTCTATCCTGGAGGAGAGACTCCCTGTCTATCTTCACGTCAACTTTTAAGTTATAACATATAGATTTTCTGGTCACTTACACACGAACATATCCTTTTATGGTCAGGATGTGCTCTCCTGACTTAGCACACACACACACACACACACACACACACACACACACACACACACACACACACACACACACACACACACACACACACACACACACACACACACACACACACACACACACACACACACACACACACACACACACACACACACACACACACACACACACACACACACACACACAGGAAGGGGGAATATAAGACTGATGGTTTGGCTTCTCCAAGTTAGGAGTCCTTCATTTTTTGACCTGAGCTCTTCCAGGTACTGCAGACCTGTATAATGACACTCGCTTGTAATAAAGCAACTTTTTGTTCAATGAAGCGTCCATGACGTCTCTTTTGATCCAGCCGCACTGCCTTGTCCCCCTTCTGCCCGGGAGGGGGTGAGAAGACCAGAAATACACATCATCTCAAACTAGGGCCCCCTCAGGAGTTCCCCCCGTTTTCCGATCACTTACACACAAACATCTCCTTTTATGGTCAGGATATGCTCTCCTGACTTCACACACACACATAGAGACAGGAAGGGGGAATATAAAACTGATGGTTTGGCTTCTCCAATTTAGGAGTCCTTCATTTTTTGACCCGAGCTCCTCCAGGTACTGCAGACCTGTATAATGACACTCGCTTGTAATAAAGCAACTTTTTGTTCAATGAAGCGTCCACGACGTCTCTTTTGATCCAGCCGCACCGTGTTGCCCTTCTGCCCGGGAGGGGGTGACAAGACCAGAAATACACATAATCTCAAACTAGGGCCCCCTCAGGAGTTCCCCCCGTTTTCCGATCACTTACACACGAACATCTCCTTTTATGGTCAGGATGTGCCCTCCTGACTTAGCACACACACACATAGACAGGAAGGGGGAATATAAAACTGATGGTTTGGCTTCTCCAAGTTAGGAGTCCTTAATTTTTGACCTGAGCTCCTCCAGGTACTGCAGACCAGTATAATGACACTCGCTTGTAATAAAGCAACTTTGTTGTGTTGCCCTTCTGCCCGGGAGGGGGTGAGAAGACCAGAAATACATATCATCTCAAACTAGGGCCTCCTCAGGAGTTCCCCCCGTTTTCCGATCACTTACACACGAACATCTCCTTTTATGGTCAGGCTGTGCTCTCCTGACTTCGCACACAAATGCACAGAGACAGGAAGGGGGAATATAAAACTGATGGTTTGGCTTCTCCAATTTAGGAGTCCTTAATTTTTTGACCCGAGCTCCTCCAGGTACTGCAAACCTGTATAATGACACTCGCTTGTAATAAAGCAACTTTGTTGTGTTGCCCTTCTGCCCGGGAGGGGGTGAGAAGACCAAAAATACACATCTCAAACGAGGGCCTCCTCAGGAGTTCCCCCCGTTTTCCGATCACTTACACACGAACATCTCCTTTTATGGTCAGGCTGTGCTCTCCTGACTTCGCACACACATGCACAGAGACAGGAAGGGGGAATATAAAACTGATGGTTTGGCTTAGGAGTCCTTCATTTTTTGACCCGAGCTCCTCCAGGTACTGCAGACCAGTATAATGACACTCGCTTGTAATAAAGCAACTTTGTTGTGTTGCCCTTCTGCCCGGGAGGGGGTGACGAGACCAGAAATACACATCATCTCAAACCCCTCAGGAGTTCCCCCCTGTTAACCATTTTTCAGGGCATCAGTGTTGCCGTTCTGTCCACCCTATAACTGCATCTCTGCTCTTGGATGGGTTTGTACTGGAAATGTACATTTTAAGTGCAACGACAAAGTTCCATCCATCTATTTTACGACAACTCCACTAAAAGCAACTCTGAGCCGGAGTGGCGTTTAGGTCACCCTAACGTTCCTCCTGCAAACTCTTTACTTTTGATGATTTCCAGGGTGCAGATCTCATAACGTCGCCCCTATTCTGACTTCCACAGCGTTTGCCAGTCTATTTCTCATGGTGCTTTCGCGAGGTTTATTGCGGTCTTTTGGGGCCATGAGGGAGTCATCATCGCTGCCAGACGGTGCGGCTGCCATGTGTAAATATCAAGCAGCATCGCCCCTCCTCGCTTTCCCGGAGACTATCAGCGCTGCATAAACACTGAGGTGCAGGTTACGGAACACACTCAGACAGCTCATCACCATAAAAACACACACATCACCCGCTTACATATTGCAATGGGAATCTGGCCTGCTGGAATATTTACTGTATTTTCTTTTGACGCATGTCCTACATCGCTTTTCAAGCACGTCGTCACAAGCTTTGCATTGTCCCCGAGTGTGTGTGGGGGGTGACTGCATGCGGCTACACATTCCTACGAGCAACACACATAGCAGATGGCAGCGCAAACATCGCCCGTACACGGAATAATGTAAGATTTGCATGTTTAAAAAGTCATCTGCTTGAGGAATCGCTGCATTTTGAGGTATTATTTGCGGGTAGTTGTAAATAACCCAGGATCAACTGATGTGAGAACAAACCTTCACGAAAACAATGCTCATGTACACATGTACATGAGTATACAAGAAAATTGACAAGAGTGTGTACCTTCAGTGATGAATGATGAGCAGAGGCAGAATTCAGAGTGTTTTCTTTAGCTCGCTTTCCATGTTTATGTACTCACTGTCCAGGTACCGTATTTTTCGGAGTATAAGTCGCTCCGGAGTATAAGTCGCACCGGCCAAAAATGCATAATAAAGAAGGGAACAAACATATATAAGTCGCACTGGAGTATAAGTCGCATTTTTTGGGGATATTTATTTGATAAAACCCAACACCAAGAACAGACAGACAATTTAGAATTAAAGCTGCAAGCAGCGATGGACGGGACCGACTTTGAGGGCTCATACAATCCAAACCGGAGCAGTAATTAAAACTCTTTCATCAACTTTTAATCAGAAGGGTTCAATCTCTCTCCTGTGCTAATTTGAATCCGACACGACAAACGCGCTCAGAGGAGATAATGTTTGAAAAAAGGGTGACTGTTTTTACTCAACTTTTGTTTTGAAGGGGGAATTGCAAACTTCCTGTTGATTTTTGCTGGGGGTTGTCAGTGTATGAAATATAGGTCTAAGTGAAACCTACATAGAGGTTTTTGTTTCATGTCTCTACGACATTCCTACTGGGAGTTAGAGGCAGTTTTGTCTGTGTTTTCTTCCTAGGGGGCGCTAGAGTTTTGGGGTTTGGTTTTTTGATTAGATCGCAATTTTCGCCAGTCCTGATGTGTGTGTCCAATTTGGTGAGTTTTGAAGCATGTTAAGGGGGTCAAATTACAGCTCACAAAGGTGGCGGTATAATAATAAAACGCTAGAAATACAATAGGGTACTCTGTCCCAAAGGGACATCGGTCCCTAATAAATAAAGAATAAGTGTACGTTTTTTGAGGCATAAATAACCAACAGAGAACGTGCCTGGTATGTTAACGTAACATATTATGGTAAGAGTCATTCAAATAACTATAACATATAGAACATGCTATACGTTTACCAAACAATCTGTCACTCCTAATCGCTAAATCCCATGAAATCTTATACGTCTAGTCTCTTACGTGAATGAGCTAAATAATATTATTTGATATTTTACGCTAATGCGTTGATAATTTCACACATGAGTCGCACCCCCGGCCAAACTATGAAAAAAACTGCAACTTATAGTCCAAAAAATACGGTACTTGTACATGTTTTCCGTGCCATTCGCTGTCTGACGCCGGTATCATGCTAATTAGCTGCCTGAAAGCGGGTGACTCCACTGTAGAAATAGCCTGCATATCTTCTAGCACAGTGTTTTTCAACCTTTTTTGAGGCACCAGCAGAAAACTTTAAAAAATGTAACTCCACCAAGGCGTCGTGTCTTATTTTGAGTGTGTTGGTGTCTTCCTCTGTGTAGTGCTTTAGTTCTTGTCTTGCTTATTTTGGTGGCCCTTCCTGTATTGCCGGTGTTTTCCTGTAGTGGCTTCATGTCTTCCTTTGACCGCTATTCCACGCACCTGCTTTGTGTTAACAAGCAAGGCTATTTACGTTGTTGCTATCCTTCTTTGTGTGGACATTGTTGATTGTCATGTCACGTACGGATGTACTTTGTGGATGCCGTAAGTTTTTGCTGTCGTCCAGCATTCTGTCTCTGTTTACTTTGTAGCCAGTTCAGTTTGACTTTTGTTTTGCATAGCCTTTTCCTTTCGTGCATTTTGGGTTTAAGCATTACATACCCTTTTTACCTGCACCCTGCCTCCCACTGTGGTCTGCATATCAGGATCACAACAAACCATCCTCGTCTCACCCGACACATTCCGACTTTTACAAAGCAATGCTGCCACCTACTGAAATGGAGTATTACGTGGTTACCCTGCCGAGTTTTACGCAGCACAGACACTAAGCAACGGCACATTATTGGCAGATTCTAATTATTGATTTGCCAAAAATATTTTTGGGATAAATTAGGTGAAGTTGCATAATTTCCCACGGCACACTAGTGTGCCGCGGCACAGTGGTTGAAAAACACTGTTCTAGCACATACTCTATCAATGTTGACCTGGCTAGCAGTCCCTCCATCCCATCCTTAAAGGCCTTGAAGTCATTTTGATAGTAGGCTAATATAGCTAATATAGACACTTAAAGCATGTGTTGCCTTCATTATAACACTTATATAAGACTTTTACAGTTATTTTGATAGTAGGCTAATATAGCTAATATAGACACTTACATCATGTGTTGCCTTCATTATAACACTTATATAAGACTTTTATAGTCATTTTGGTAGTAGGCTAATATAGCTAATGTAGACACATCATATGTTGCCTTCATTATAACACTTATATAAGACTTTTGAAGTCATTTTGATAGTAGGCTAATACATTTCACATGCGGTCAGTAGTGTTGTTCAACTTCTTAAGTTACACTAGTGTTTCACCAGGGCCTCGCTTTACATCATTTTATATTTTCAACAGGTGGCCCCGCAAATTCAGTTCAGACTTGACTCACATTTTTTGCAGCCGATTCTCCCATCTGTTGTCGCGGTCTGCGTTGTGTTTGACGGACCTCAGCCGTTTTTGACTGCAGAGGCAGGATATTCTGATGGTGACCGACATACCTTGGCTTCTCACGGTAATGAAACACCTCCAGCATCTACGGGAGAACAAACAAACCAGGACAAGACGCAGTTAGCTCCTCGTCAGCATAATGGCTGCTAATGTCTTTGTGGCCGTGTCACACGAAAAACACTCGACAAAATAAGGGCTACGAAAAGTGTAAAATATGACCTCATATAAACTCAACAAAGATTATGATAGACAAAAATGACACTCATGTTCACAAAACTATGTTTTACGAATTACATTGTGAGAGCGGTTAAAGGTTACGCCTACCTAAATTACGAAGGTTGCAGACTGACGTCACTGATGTCCATTAAAATGCACTAATCAGTTTTGCATTAGTCCACCAGGGGGTGTTAATTTCCCCTCACAATACACCCTTTATTCCCTTCGGGGTCGCGCTGGAGCCTATCTCAGCTACAATAGGGCGGAAGGTGGGGTACACCCTGGACAAGACGCCACCTCATCACAGGGCCAACACGGATAGACAGACAACATTCACTCTCACATTTTAATATTCACAAATCGCTTTTTTTAATTGAAAAAAAACCGTTGTTTTTTTTTACCTGCAGAAATAGTTTTTCTGCTTGCAAATCGTTTTTTACTTAAAGAAAAAAAGTTGTATCTGCAGAAAAATGTTTTATACTTGCAAATTGTTTTTTTAATTAAAGAAAATTGTTTTTATTGTTTTTTTTAATCGAAGAAAATATTTTTTTTTAGCTGCAAAAAATTGTTGTTCTGCTTACAAATTGGTTTTTTTTAAATGAAGAAAATATTTTTTTTACCTCCAGAAAATTGTCTTTTAAACTTGTAAATCGTTTTTTTACTGGCAGAATTTTTTTTTAATAATAGCAAATTGTTTTAATAATTGTTTTTAATTGAAGAAAATTGTTTTATACTTCCAAATCATTTTTCTAAATGAAGGAAATATTTTTTTCTACAGAATTTTTTTTTTAACTTGTAAATCGTTTTTTACTTGCAGAAAATAGTTGTGATCGTTGCAAATCTTTTTTTAATTGAAGAAAATCGTTTTAATACTCGTAAAAAATTGTTTTACCTGCAGAAATAGTTTTTTCTGCTTGCAAATCGTTTTTTACTTAAAGAAAAAAAGTTGTATCTGCAGAAAACTGTTTTATACTTGCAAATTGTTTTTTTAATTAAAGAAAATTGTTTTTATATTTGCGAATTGTTTTTCTTAATTGAAGAAAATTGTTTTTATATTTGCAAATTGTTTTTCTTAATTGAAGAAAATTGTTTTTATATTTGCGATTGTTTTTCTTAATTGAAGAAAATTGTTTTTATATTTGCGAATTGTTTTTTTTAATCGAAGAAAATAGTTTTTTTTACCTAAAAAAAATTTATGTTTTGCTTACAAATCGTTTTTTTTTTTATGAAGAAAATATTTGTTTACCTCCAGAAAATTGTCTTTTAAACTTGTAAATCGTTTTTTTTACTGGCAGAAAATAGTTTTTATAATTGCAAATTGTTTTAATATTTTTTTTTAATTGAAGAAAATTGTTTTATAATTTCAAATCATTTTTCTAAATGAAGAAAATATTTTTTTCCCTACAGAATTTTTTTTTTTTAAACTTGTAAATCGTTTTTTACTTGCGGAAAATAGTTGTGATAGTTGCAAATCTTTTTTTAATTGAAGAAAATCGTTCTAATACTCGTAAATCGCCTTTTTTTATTGGAAAAAAAAACATTTGTTTTTACCTGCAGAAATATTTTTTTCTGCTTGCAAATCGTTTTTTACTTAAAGAAAAAAAAGTTGTATCTGCAGAAAACTGTTTCATACTTGCAAATTGTTTTTTTAATTAAAGAAATGTGTTTTTATATTTGCGAATAGTTTTTCTTAATTGAAGAAAATGTTTTTATATTTGCGTGTTGTTTTTCTTAATTGAAGAAAAATTGTTTTTATATTTGCGATTGTATTTCTTAATTGAAAAAATTTGTTTTTATATTTGCGAATCGTTTTTTTTAATCAAAGAAAATGTTTTTTTTTACCTGCAAAAAATTGTTGTTCTGCTTATAAATCGTTTTTTTTTTTTAAATGAAGAAAATATTTTTTTACCTACAGAAAATTGTCTTTTAAACTTGTAAATAGTTTTTTTTATTGGCAGAAAATAGTTTTTATAATTGCAAATTGTTTTGATATTTTTTTTAATTGAAGAAAATTGTTTTATACTTTCAAAACATTTTTCTAAATGAAGAAAATATTTTTTTCCCTACAGAATTTTTTTTTTTTTAAACTTGTAAATCGTTTTTTACTTGCAGAAAATAGTTGTGATAGTTGCAAATCTTTTTTTAATTGAAGAAAATCGTTCTAATACTCGCACATTTTTTTTTTACCTGCAGAAAAAGTTTTTTCTGCTGGCAAGTCAATTTTTACTTAAAGAAAAAAAGTTGTATCTGCAGAAAACTGGTTGTCTTTGTTCAAATTGTATACAATTTATTTACAACTAAAACATGAGAAAATACTTAACATGTATTTTTTTCAGGAGCCCGTTGAAAAACAAGTAGTCGACAGCTTGCTAAAGTTGCGAAAAAGTACAATAATAAAAAAATAAAATGAAATCCTCAGAATAACAAAAGGTGTTGCAAGGAACCAATAACAAACAGAGTGAACAGAAACCAGCGAACTAAACACTCTCGGTGCATTAATACGATAACGACGCACACCTGGGAACTATCCACGGGGACGGAGAGAGCTGATTGGACGAGAGTCAGAAGGAGCAGGTAACAGGTGAAACAGATAACCAGACGAACAGAAAGTGACAAAAAAAGTCATGTTTTAATGACCTAAATCTTTGATGGTCGCTAGTTATTATTATTTTTATGAAGTTTGGTACAGTATGATTGAGCTGCACGCCTTATGGTGCCTTAATACTGTCTAATTTTAAAGAGTAGCTATAATTTATTACATATTATAATATCACTGAGGGCCACCCCTGGCTCAATCGGGGTTATAATGAGGCCCCCATTATAACATTTTCCACACTTTTTTTTTAATGTATGTGAAATAATTTTTTATACTTTTTTATTCAAACTTGAATTTCATTTTGGGTGTGTTTTGTACTCAAATTAAATTTGAAAATCCTCTTTTTTTTTTTTGGTCAAAATGTACATGAAAACATAAGTTCATAAACCTTCCTGACACATCTCGCACAGTATTGCTGCCTATACTAATAGCCATTAGTATAAGTAAGGAATAATTGCCATTATGTTCTTTTCAGTGAAGCAGCAGGAGGCAGCTAGGAATACATTTGCGGTAAAATGTCATATTAAAAGCCCCGTCATTCATTCACCCCCACAGTATAGTGGGGGAGGTTTTCATTCTTTCAGGTACAGTTTTTCTCTTTAAGGGCCATAACTTTGGTCATGTAGTCCGATTTTTTTCCCTGAGAGGGTTTTATTTATGTTCAATTTTAATATAAATATTTTTAAATTCGAATAACTTACAATAGGCTTTTATTGTCATTGCACATTAATACAATTGTGGGTGAGCCGCCTGCAGCAAAACACATACAAACAATGCATTTTTCTAACAGTTGAAATTGTATGTATGTAAAAAAAAAAGTCTAAAAATGTAGGTGAGTACACACTACTGCCATCTAATGTCTTGGAATTGCAAATGCATGCAAAGTCTACTTGTTAGAATAATTATATATAAGTCATCACACAACTCTAATGCTTAAAGGCCGTTGTTATAGTTATTATCCATTGTGCTCTTTTCTGCTTCGTGCAGGGGCACACAACTTGTTATCTTCCACGGCATATGAGGGGTGGCCTCGCCGCTTTTTTTTTTTGTTTTAGCCCGCCTACAGCCAAGGAATTCAAGTACCCCAACGAAGATAAGACGACAGCACGCAGACGAAGCGGAGACAAGGCAATCACAAGGCCCCCAGCACATTCCGTCACATATTGTGCGTACTGGAGCAGCTTTGCATGATATGTGTGACCACTCACTTTAGAAGCAGCCTCAGCGATGTTAACTAGGGAACTCCTAAATAAATAGAGGAGCGCGTGGGGCTGTACCTTAGATCGTGGTGGGAGACTGTAACTGAGTGTGCAGCCCCAAACGTTTCTCCTCATGAGCTAAATTGAACTCTGTCTCTGCCTGATTCCTTCTTCTTGTCTTGTGTAATAGATAGTTCGGTGTTTGAACCTGACACTACTATAGACACAACAATTAGCACAGTACTAACAAATGAAACACAGAAGTGTAAGAAAACAACATACCGTATATTTCGGACTGTAAGGCGCTCTTAAAATCCTTTAATTTTCTCAAAACTCGACAGTGCGCCTAATGTACGGAATAACTTTGGTTGTGATTATCGACCTCAAAGCTATTTTATTTGGTACATGTTGTAATGATAAGTGACCAGTAGATGGCAGTCACACATAAGAGATACGTGTAGACTGCAATATGACTCAAGTAAACAACACCAAAATGTTATACTGTATGTTCCATTGAAAATAAAGAACATTACACATCCATCAAAATGTTTTAGTACGATTTTGGTAAGCTATGAAGCCACACCGCTTGATGAATTATACTGTGCTTCCACATAACAGTATTATTATGGTGTGTGTATAAGGTAAGACATATTATCTGGCGTTTTGTTTCGCAATATTATGCAAAAGCAACTTCTCTTATCTTCTGGTACCTGCTGATGTGTATTTGGGATCTGCATAAGTCCTGAAAATTTGCGCGCCCTCCGCCATTGTAGTTTGTGGCGACGCCGTAGTTGATAAGCTTCTTCTTTTTATCTATCTTCTTGTTATGGGACATTCATCCTCCGCTGTTGCCATTTCTAATATAAAGTAGTGTAAAGTTCTTACTTATATCTGTCAGTAAACTCGCCATGAACGCCCTAAAACATACCGGTATAGTGAGTTTAAATTATTCACCCAAGGAACTTTAGTTTTTAGAGAGTTCCGGTCGGACGTTGTTTTTTTTTTTTTGACCAAAGAACCACCATTACATGTTATGTAGACCACAAGGAAGTGTTTTTAATTTTTAAAAAAAATTAATATGGCCCCTTTAATGCGCCCAAAAATCCGGTGCGTATGAAAATACATCTGAATAGACCCGCTCATTGGCAGTCCGCCTCATAATCCGGTGCGCCCTATGGTCCAGAAAATACGATAATTGGACAGCAAAGCTCGGTGTTTAATGTTGAATTAAAATAATATGTACTTTTTTAAGCAATTAACAATCATTAACACATTTGAACACAAACAAAAATAGCATAAACTGTTACCGTTGAATACAGTTGTTGGTTCCCAGGAATTGGTACCGAATTCATTTAAATGTTAAATGGCTTTTTGATTGATTGAAACTTTTATTAGTAGATTGCACAGTACAGTACATATTCCGTACAATTGACCACTAAATGGTAACACCCAAATACGTTTTTCAACTTGTTTAAGTCGGGTCCACGTTAATCAATTCATGGCACCCATGTCTGACCATGAATATTTCTAGACATATTTTCTAAAGCTAAATGCAAACTCAGACATTGGAATACTTGCAATATTTGTTGTCAGTACACGAAAGTTTTCAATTTGTCACGCCGACACCAAGAAAACACATAAAAAAAGGCAATTTCTTCTTACATTATATTGTACATGTAAAGCTGCAGCCTAGAAGAAATATTGCATACACAATTCAAACATCATCCTCCGTTCAAAAGACACATTGCTTGGAGGCTCTGCCGGGATGGAGTATGTCAACATTGCACAGCATGTGGCGGTTATCCAACTTGCAAGTCGTTCCAGGACATATGGAAGTTTAAAGTATGCCACTAAACTTCTAATAACCTTTCATTTGTTTTTACATTCTTCATTTAAATGTAGGCTTTTTTTCCCCCCAGGGCTGTTTCTACAAACGACAAAGTACAAATAATAATAATATAAATATTAATAATAATGATAATAATCGTAGTAATAATACATACACAGCATATGTGAATAAAGCTGTATAAATGACTGTATTTATATTATTCACATGTGAATAATGCTGTATAATAGACTGTATTCATGTTATTCACATGTGAATAATGCTGTATAATAGACTGTATTTATATTATTCACATGTGAATAATGCTGTATAATAGACTGTATTTATGTTATTCACATGTGAATAATGCTGTATAATAGACTGTATTTATATTATTCACATGTAAATAATGCTGTATAATAGACTGTATTTATATTATTCACATGTGAATAATGCTGTATAATAGACTGTATTTATGTTATTCACATGTGAATAATGCTGTATAATAGACTGTATTTATATTATTCACATGTGAATAATGCTGTATAATAGACTGTATTTATATTATTCACATGTGAATAATGCTCTATAATAGACTGTATTTATGTTATTCACATGTGAATAATGCTGTACAATAGACTGTATTTATACTATTCACATGTGAATAATGCTGTATAATAGACTGTATTTATATTATTCACATGTGAATAATGCTATATAATAGACTTTATTTATATTATTCACATGTGAATAATGCTGTATAATAGACTGTATTTATGTTATTCACATGTGAATAATGCTGTATAATAGATTGTATTTATATTATTCACATGTGAATAATGCTGTATAATAGACTTTATTTATGTTATTCACAGGTGAATAATACTGTATAATAGACTGTATGTATGTGATTCACATGTGAATAATGCTGTATAATAGACTATTTATATTATTCACATGTGAATAATGCTGTATAATAGACTGTATTTATGTTATTCACATGTGAATAATTCTGTATAATAGACTATTTATATTATTCACATGTGAATAATGCTGTATAATAGACTGTATTTATATTATTCACATGTGAATAATACTGTATAATAGACTGTATTTATATTATTCACAAGTGAATAATGCTGTATAATAAACTGTATTTATATTATTCACATGTGAATAATGCTGTATAATAGACTGTATTTATGTTATTCACGTGTGAATAATGCTGTATAATAGACTGTATTTATATTATACACATGTGAATAATGCTGTATAATAGACTGTATTTATATTATTCACATGTAAAAAATACCTAAGTGTTTGTCTATTGTGAGCGAACTGTGGTGCTGAATTTCCCCCAGGGATCAATAAAGTACTTTCTATTCTATTAAATAAACATTGATTGATTGATTGATTGATATTGTATTCTATTCCATTCTATAAGCCGCAGATATATATGTTGTTAAATGAGTGATTTACACAGTAAGCATTTATTTACATACTTTAATTGTTTCCAAACAGTGTCTGTAGCACGGCAGTAAAACGGTTGATCAAACAAAACAGAAGTCATCGTCATGGACCCACTAGCTAGGGAAGCTAGCTCTCCAATCAGCTAAACAGGCTCAATAACTCCACAAAAAAAATGCCATCGTAAGTCAATGGTACTAACACAGACACTCGTAGACTTGTTAGCATAATAGCTAATGCTAACAATGCTAGCTTTATTACATTATAATAATATGTACAAATATTCATGAAAACACTCCTATAGACATCGCACATCGGACGGTTTAGTAAGTGTTAATTGGTTAAGTTAAATTGTGAAACTTACAAACGTTGCTCTGAGCAAAAACGCTATGGACGGTTTTACTTTCGGTTCATTTATTTAAAACAGGAAGTACATTTTGAGCCAACTCGTCCAAAAGATGGCGCCATAGCCCAAACAATAACAGACCATTTCAGTCATTTAGTGAAAACTGTGGCATAGAAAACAGTACGGCTACGAGCGAAGAGAAAGCCATAAATTAGTCGCACCGTTTTATGTGCCGCAGCATTCAAAGCTTAGGAAAATGTAGCGGCTTATAGTCCAAAATTTGTGGGAAATTGGCTGAGATACGAACACTGAGAATGCGATCAAGATACAATAGTGCAAAGCAACAATAGCCAAACCGTGAATTAGCCTTATACGAACACAATTGGCTCAGATGCTAAAATGCTAACATCAAGAATGCTTGCAAAATAGTGCCCATTACTACTAGCTTATCCATGACTTAACCATAATTGGCCAAGATGCTTACACAAAGAATGCTAGCAAGACAACAGAGGTTTATCCATGACTGAATCGACTATCTACAAAACCAAAAACCAGTGAAGTTGGCACATTATGTAAATGGCAAATAAAAACAGAATACAATGATTTGCAAATCCTTTTCAAATTATATTCAATTGAATAGTGCGGACTCGTCAGACCACTGAAAACTTTGCATCAGTCCATCTTAGATGAGCTCGGTCCCAGCGAAGCCGGCGGCGTTTCTGGGTGTTGTTGATAAATGGCTTTGGTTTTGCATAGCAGAGTTTGAACTTGCACTTACAGATGTAGCGACCAACTGTAGTAACTGACAGTGGTTTTCCGAAGTGTTCCTGAGCCCATGTGGTGATATTCTTTACACACTGATGTTGGTTGTTGATGCGGTACCGCCTGAAGGAATCAGGTTTTTTTTTCAGCCTTGCTGCTTACGTGCAGTGATTTCTCCAGATTCTCGGAACCTTTTGATGATATTACGGAGCGTAGATGGTGAAATCCCTAAACTCCTTGCAATAGCTCGTTGAGAAATGTTTTTCTTCAACTGTTCGACAATTTGCTCGCGCATTTGTTGACAAAGTGGTGACCCTCGCCCCGTCCTTGTTTGTGAACGACTGAGCATTTCATGGAAACTGCTTTTATACCCAGTCATGGCACCCACCTGTTCCCAATTAGCCCGTTCACCTGCGGAACGTTCCAAATAAGTGTTTGATGAGCATTCCTCAACTTTCTCAGTCTTTTTTGCCACTCGTGCCAGCTTTTTTGAAACATGTTACAGGCATCAAACTCCAAATGAGCTAATATTTTGCAAAAAAATATCAGTTTGAACATTAAATATCTTGTCTTTGCAGTCTATTCAATTGAATATAAGTTGGAAAGGATTAGCAAATCATTGTATTCTGTCTTTATTTGCCATTTACACAACGTGACAACTTCACTGCTTTTGGGTTTTGTACATATTTGCCTGAGATGCTAACATGCTAACACTAAAAATGCCAGCAAGATGGCGACGTATTTTAGGCCTATGCGTGTGTTGCGACACACTTAACTAAAGTTTGGAGCTGAGGCCCATAGCTGCATATTTGATTACACTTTGCTTGCTCGCAGTCACCAAAAGTACAACAAGGCAGTTTATTTATAGCTCACACCCACAATGAACACTTCTCACTATTATGTCGGCAAAGTGTTTTTTCCACACTTCTATTTGAGGTCTGAGTTCCTCTCCCCGCCAAACCTCGACAACAATTGCGTACCATTCGCCGTGCACCCGTTCGGCTTCCATTACTCCCAGGATTGCGGTGGTGTCAGCAGTTCTGCGGCGTGATTTGCTTCCCACAGGTAATAAAAACGGAGCGGCCCATTCTTTAGGTACACCTAACGAGCACGGGACAATTTAAAAGGTGCATGGATGTAGTCTCACCGGCCTTTTTTAGGTGCAGCTCCACAACATAATGGCGCCTAATACTCAAGTATGTTTCTAAAGACTTGTTATTGTATTATTTGATAGTCAATATTATTTGTGGAAGTTGCATCTGAGATAGGCTCCAGCACCCCTGCGACCCCGAAAGGGACAAGCGGTAGGAAATGGACGGATAGATGGAGTTTAGTATAATCTGTTTATAAAATAATAATGTAATTATTATTTTGTACTATTCAGTTTTCACATTTATGTAAAATACTGAATTATTTTACAATCACTAATATTATTATATTTACTTCCATGCGTATTATTGTAATGTAACAACTATGTTCATTTTCTGTAAAAAATGATTTATAAATTGAAAAATATCCTTGTTTTATTTTAAATATTTATTTATTTCACAGTCACTGTTCATATTGAATTAACTTCCATTTGTATTATTATAATGTAATAATTATGGTTAATTTTCTGTAAAAAAAAAAATCATTGAAAACAATCCTTATTTAATTTGAAATATTTATTTATTTCACAATCACTGTTCATATTGAATTAACTTCCATTTGTATTATTATAATGTAATAATTATGGTTAATTTTCTGTAAAAATAATTCATTGAAAACAATCTTTATTTTATTTGAAATATTTATTTATTTCACAATCATTTTATTCACTTCCATTTACACCATGTGTATTATTGTAATGTAACAACTATGTTAATTTTCTGTAAAAAATTATTTATAATTAGAAACAATATCCTTGTTTTATTTTAAATATTTATTTAATTTACAATAACTATTCATATTGAATTAACTTCCATTTGTATTATTATAATGTAATAATTATGGTTAATTTTCTGTAAAAATAATTCATTGAAAACAATCCTTTTTATTTGAAATATGTATTTATTTCACAATAATTTTATTCACTTCCATTTGATTGCTATGTGATAGATAATTAAATGATTACAGGATCAAACATTACAGGGAGACAGAACTGGATCAAACATTACAGGGAGACAGAACAGGATCACACATTACAGGGAGACAAAGAAGGATCAAACATTACAGGGAGACAGAACAGGATCAAACATTACAGGGAGGCAGAACAGGATCACACATTACAGGGAGACAGAGAAGGATCAAACATTACAGGGAGACAGAACAGGATCAAACATTACAGGGAGACAGAACAGGATCAAACATTACATGAGACAGAACAGGATCAAACATTACAGTGAGACGGAACAGGATCCCACATTACAGGGATACAGAGAAGGATCAAACATTACAGGAAGACAGAACAGGATCAAACATTACAGGGATACAGAGAAGGATCAAACATTACAGGAAGACAGAACATGATCAAACATTACAGGGATACAGAGAAGGATCAAACATTACAGGAAGACAGAACAGGATCAAACATTACAGCGAGACAGAACAGGATCAAACATTACAGGGAGACAGAACAGGATCACACATTACAGGGATACAGAGAAGGATCAAACCTTACAGGGATACAGAACAGGATCACACATTACAGGGAGACAGAACAGGATCAAACATTACAGGGAGACAGAACAGGATCAAACATTGCATGGAGACAGAACATGATCACACATTGCAGGGAGACAGAACATGATCAAACATTACAGGGAAACAGAACAGGATCAAACATTACAGGGAGACCGAACAGGATCACACATTGCAGGGAGACAGATCAGGATCAAACATTACAGGGAGACAGAACAGGATCACACATTACAGAGAGACATAATAGGATCAAACATTACAGAGAGACATAACAGGATCAAACATTACAGGGAGACAGAACAGGATCAAACATTACAGGGAGACAGAATAGGATCAAGCATTACAGGGAGACAGAACAGGATCACACATTACAGGGAGACAAAGAAGGATCAAACATTACAGGTCGACAGAACAGGATCAAACATTACAGGGAGACAGAACAGGATCAAACATTACAGGGAGACAGAACAGGATCAAACATTACAGGGAGACAGAACAGGATCAAACATTACAGGGAGACAGAACAGGATCGCAAGCACTTGTTTCCCAGCCATGTGTTTTAACCGTACGTGACATCACTTGCAACAAAAGGTCTCAAAATGTGTCAGTGATTTATTTTACCTGAATCGGTACCGACAGACTATGGTCGGTGCCTATAAAATTTGCTACCCATCCCTACTGTGCGTTATTGATGACACAACATTCTACATGTTGTTTTCTAAATAAAGACTGTCGAGGAGAGCAAATATGGGAGCCTGCAAGTTTACGTGTTGAACAGCAAGCGGTCCTCATTTGAAATGGAGCTGACAGCTCCTGCTCTGATCTCCGCGGGTTCAGCGTTCGCAACACAAACACGAAGGCCCCCTGGCACCGCCATCCACCGACAAGCCTCTTATAAATGAAAGCCAATTAATTACAATCTTTAGCAGCATTCTAGAGTTGAAAAAAAGGTCTTAGTGCTGGATGTGTGCACGACAACAATTACTCATCTCGATGAGCAGGAGATTATAAATGAGGCAATTAACACGCTGTCACAATGGAGGGAAGAGTTTTTTTGGGTTTTTTTTTGCACCTAACAAACTTCAGCCTCGAGTGTCGGCGTGGCAACCATTGTCAGACTGCCAGGGAGGGGAGTGGCAGACGCTTGAGGGTCAACTGGGTGTTGCAGTGACCGGGACAGCGGTAGGTCCGCTGTGGACGTTTGACCCCATCAAAACACAGAGCACCCGAGTCAAAGCGGGGTTGTGGCATCTCTCTCTTCCGTCAGCGTCTCACACACACACACACACACACACACACACACACACACACACACACACACACACACACACACACACACACACACACACACACACACGCACACACACACTTTCTGCCAGCTCGCCAAATCCCCAGGTGAGAGGTGGGGGCTGCAGAGGGAGAGAACACATTAGCCTAATAAGGGCCATCTGGTGGCCATTCATTAACTTGACCATCCTTGAAGTCCCTGACCCAAAATGTCATTTTTCACTTTGTGAAAAGAACCTATTAAAAGGCAAGATGATGAATTTGGATTAAAGCAGAGAAAAAATAAATAAAAAACACCCATGTAAACGTAAAAATGAGTGGCAAGCCGTAGATATTTATGGTGTTTTCCAGACCATAGGGCGCACCGGATTAAAAGACGCACCGCTGATGAGCGGGTCTAGTCAGGTCTATTAATTATATTATAGGGTGCATTAAAGGGGTCATATTATTATTATTTTTTACTAAATGTAAGAAACTTCCTTGTGGTCTACATAACATGTAATGGTGGTTCTTTGGTCAAAATGTTGCATAGATGATGTGTTACAGATCATCTTCAAGTCGCTTTCTGACAGTCGCTCCAGGATGCGCCGCTTTGTGGGCGGTCTTATTTACGTGGCTCACCTTCGACAGCGTCTTCTCCCCGTCATCTTTGTTGTAGCGGTGTAGCGTGCAAGGACGGTAGTGGAAGAAGTGTCAAAAGATGGCGCTAACTGTTTTAATGACATTCAGACTTTACTTCAATCAAAAACCGAGCAGCATCTCCCGTGAAAAAACGTCCGACCGGAAGTCTCTACTAACTAAAGTTCCTTGAGTGAATAATGTCAACTCACTACACCGGTATGTTTTAGCGCTTTCATGGCGAGTTTACTGACAGATATAAGTAAGAACTTTACACTACTTTATATTAGAAATGGCAACAGCGGAGCATGAATGTCACATAACAAGATAGCGAAAAAAAGAAGCTTATCGACTACAATGTCGGCACGGACTAAAAAGGCGAACGCGCACGCATTTTCAGACTTATGCAGATCCCAAATACACATCAGCAGGTACCAGAAGGTAAGAAAAGTTGCTTTTGCATAATATTGCGAAACAAAACGCCAGATAATGTCTTAGCTTATACACACACCATAATAATACTCGTATGTTGAAGCACAGTTCAATCCATCAAGCGGTGCGGCTTCATAGCTTACCAAAGTCATACTAAAACATTTTGATAGATTTTTGACCACCGTGTGTAATGTTCTATATTTTCAATGGAACATATACATTTTTGGGGGTGTATTAGTGCCCAAGGCATGGGTAACTTACCCATCTGTGAAGGCACCATTAATGCTGAAAGGTACATACAGGTTTTGGAGCAACATATGTTGCCATCAAAGCAATGTCTTTTTCATGGACACCCCTGCTTATTTCAGCAAGACAATGCCAAGCCACGTGTTACAACAGCGTGGCTTCGTAGTAAAAGAGTGCGTGTACTAGACTGGCCTGCCTGTAGTCCAGACCTGTCTCCCATTGAAAATGTGTGGCGCATTATGAAGCCTAAAATAGCACAACGGAGACCCCCGGACTGTTGAACAACTTAAGCTGTACATCAAGCAAGAATGGGAAAGAATTCCACCTGAAAAGCTTCAAAAATTTGTCTCCTCAGTTCCCAAACGTTTACTGAGTGTTGTTAAAAGGAAAGGCCATGCAACACAGTGGTAAAAATGCCCCTGTGCCAACTTTTTTGCAATGTGTTACTGCCATTAAATTCTAAGTTAATGACTATTTGCAAAAAAGTTTCTCGGTTTGAACATTAAATATCTTGTCTTTGCAGTCTATTCAATCGAATATAAGTTGAAAAGGATTTGCAAATCATTGTATTCTCTTTTTATTTACCATTTACACATCGCGTCAACTTCTCTTTGCTCTGGGTTTTGTAGATCTCAGCACCATCATCCCTCACTGTATTCGCAGCAGAACAATCTGTATAAAGTCGTGTCCATCTGTCTTGAGGGAGCCTTGACATAGTCCATAATGTAGTTTTTTTATTTCTATTTCACTCTGCTCACCCTTAGTATGGACACCATGAATACTCAAGTGAGTCAAGACATGCTTATCAATTCTCCATATCGAGATTGTAGAATCTCTTTGGGATCATGATCCCATATGACTTGGTCTTTCCTTTCAAGGGTACAAGCTTTGGGAGAAAAATGTCCCCTTTATTGGTTAGCCTAGTCTTTCTTTAATTGGGTGGGCCGGTAATCTCTTGAACGTTGCTGCCTGTATAAGCATCTCGGTGCCCCGTCTGTCTTGTAGAGGTTCAAGCCCTGTAATGGATTCAAGCTCCATTATGGGGGTTGAGTTCATGGCTCCTGTGATAATTCTTGTGGCCTGAATTTGCACTTTGCTGGCCTTATTGAAATGTGATCTGGCAGCTGTTCCCCATGCTGTTATCTCATATTATAAGGCAGGTCTCACTCTTCCTGTATGTAGTCTCTCCAGAGTGGTAGCATCGGCACCCCATGAAGTTCCTGCCAATTTCCTTATCAGTGTCAGACTAAGCCTGGCACTACATTCTGCTTTCTCAGTTAGTAGTTTCCATGTCAGACGTTGGACAAAAGTGACCCCCCCAAGAATGTAGGGTTGTCTTCTGGCCATGGATTTTCGAGTTCACCTTTGGATTTTGCAGGGTAGAAGTTGTCTTCTTTGTGTTGTCGGCAGGTTGTCGTTTTCCATCCAAACCTTAATATATTATAGTGTCTCTTGGAACCTGTAGTTTGCAGTACCGACATATTCCTCTGTGTTCCAGAGTACAAGTACAAGTACATAGCAGCATGCACATTCTTTGGAAGACTGTCGAGGATGTCATTTATGCAGACGAGGAAGGGACTAAGCACTCTTCCCTGTGGAACTCCTTCTCCCAAGGTCTTCTTCCGGTCATATGAAGCATTTACTGTACGAACCGTAGGACTATAAGGCGCACTGCCGATGAATGGTCTATTTTTGATCTTTTTTCATATATAAGGCGCACCGGATTATAGGGCACATTAAGAGAGTGTTTTTTTTCTAAATGTGAAAGACTTCCTTGTGGTCTACATAACATGTAATGGTGGTTCTTTGGTCAAAATGTTGCATAGATGATGTTTTACGGATCATCTTCAAGTCACTTTCTGACAGTCGCTTCCGGATGCACCGTTTTGTGGGCAGTCTTATTTACGTGGCTCACCTTCGGCAGCGTCTTCTCCCCGTCATCTTTGTTGTAGCGGTGTAGCTAACTGTTTTAATGACAGTCAGACTTTACCTCAATCAAAAACGGAGCAGCATCTCCTCATCTGGAACCAACAACACCGGAAATGTGTCCCGTGAAAAACCGTCCGACCGGAACACTCTATTAACTAAAGTTCCTCGGGTGAATAATGTAAACTCACTACACCGGTATGTTTTAGCGCTTTCATGGCGAGTTTACTGACAGATATAAGTAAGAACTTTACACAACTTTATATTGGAAATGGCGACAGTGGAGGATGAATGTCACATAAAAAAAAGATAGAGAAAAAGAAGAAGCTTATCGACTACGGCATCGGCACGGACTACAAAAGCGGACGCGCAATTTTTCAGGATTTATGCAGATCCCAAATACAGATCAGCAGGTACCAGAAGGTAAGAAAAGTTGCTTTTGCATAATATTGCGAAACAAAACACCAGATAATGTCTTACCTTATACACACACCATAATAATACTTGTATGTTGAAGCACAGTACAGTCCATCAAGCGGTGCGGCTTCATAGCTTACCAAAGTTGTACTAAAACATTTTGATCGATTTTTGAGCGCCGTGTGTAATGTTCTATATTTTTAATGGAACATATAAAATGTTTGGTGTTGTTTACTTGAATCATTTTGTCATCATATTGCAGTCTACACGTATCTCTTATGTTTGACTGCCATCATATTGCAGTCCACACATATCTCTTATGTTTGACTGCCATCTACTGGTCACACTTATCATTACACCATGTACCAAATAAAATTGCTTCCAGGTCGGTAAGCAAAACCAGAATTATTCCGTATATTAGGCGCACCGGGTTATAAGGCGCACTGTCAAGTTTTGAGGGGAAAAAAAATGATTTTAAATGCGCCTTATAGTCCGGAAAATACGGTAAATGAAGGGTGGCTTTCGGGTGTGTCAAATACTGTGAGAGCCATCGGTACAAATAGCCCTTCATTCTTCATTCTGAGACCAATTTTCCAGACTTTGTCGAAAGCCTGAATTCGCCCTGTTCTCACACAACTAGATAAGATGCTAACATGTTAATACTAAAAATGCTATCAAGATAGCACCAACTAACAATAGCCTATACATGACTGAGTCGTATGTAACTATAGTTGGCTAATATGCAAACATGCCAACACTAAGAATGCTAGCAAAATAGCGCCAAGTAACATTAACCTATGCATTATCTTGTCTTATATATCTATATAATTTGTTGGGATACAAACAAGCTAATGAAAACAATTCTAAGCAAGGCAAGCACAATTTGTACATAAGGCACTTCAAAGTGCTTAACAAAAAATTACAAGAAGGCAAACATAAAAACATAAAATAATCATAACTCGAATTTAAACCAGAAAAAACAATCATAATTCAAATTCAAATTAATTAAATAGTGTAGATAAAATACTTTCAGCTGTCAAATGTGTATTTAAATACCATTGTTTTCAGCCTGGATTTGAATATTGCCTACGTTGAGGCCCGTCTCACATCTTCAGGAAGACAATTCCAGATTTTAGAAGCATAAAACTAAATGCGGTTTCAACACGTTTGGTCCTAACTCTCGGCACCAGCAGGAGACCACTCCCTGAGGTTCCCAGAGCTTGAGATGGTTCTAACATGTCAGAGATGTACTTTGGCACAAAACAATGAAAATATTTGTACACAAGCAGAGCTGTTTTTAAGTATATTCTCTGAGCAACAGGAAGACGGTGCAGTGAGCAAAGCACTAGACTAATATGGTCATATTTCTTGGTTCTCGTCAGGACTCGAGCAGCTAGCATTCTAGATGTACTGCAGCTGCTTTGCAGCTCGTTTCGAGAACCCAAAGAAAAGGCATTTACAGTAGTCTAACCTGCTGGAGACAAAGGCATGGATTCATTTTTCTATGTCTGAATTAGACATTAGTCCTCGGATTTTGGCAATAGTTTTTCATGCAGTAAAAAGCTGCTGATGTTATTAACTTAATGTCACTGTTAAAAGTCTGGATCTCGGCGTCTTTGTACAGCCAGCGCGTCATAAAAGCCCCAAGAATGAATCTCTCAGCAACCAAACGGTAAAGTTGTTTGCAAAATGCTAACAAATTAACATTAATAATCCTCGGAAGATGGTACCAACCTATGGTGCCAAATTCCAATAGCCTATCCATGACTGAGTCTTATACGTACCCACATGGCCAAGATAGTAACATGCTAACAAGATAGTACCGACTAACAAATTACTTTTAATGTTATACCTATATTTAGAAAATGCTACCATGTTAACTGCTACCATAACAGCATTAAGTACTGTATAGAGAGCAATAATGTCTTAAATGAGTAAAGCATTTTGTTTGAAAAATGCTTAGTTGAATCTGAAATGTTCCAAAATAATCAATTAGAATTTCAAGGAATTAGAGTTCCACTTGCTGTTTGCAGCCTCAATTTAAAATCAATACAAATGATTGGAATGAAATTTGAATTTAGGAGACATTCTCAATTCAGTTTGGAATTTTGAAAAAATCTGGTCACAATCAATTTATTATTATTCTTCCAAATGCGCAAAAGTTTGCCGGAGGCCACAGCACAGAGTTTTAATTCGATCCGAACCGTTTCAGTAACAAACATTCGGCTCGACCGGAAACTGTGTGCTCACCAAAAAATATGTTAAAAAATATCCCAGAATTCACAGTTTTTCCGGAACATTTTTCCCGTTGAAAATTAATTGGCCATTTTTCGAACTTGCACAATTCCTACATTTCTCAACCGATTGGAACCGTTTCACCATCCACACTCCACTCATTTTGGACAATCGAACTACCATTGTCTAAGTTTAAAGAAAATCCATGAATTCCCAGAATTCCCGGTTCTCCAAAGCCCTATTTTCACCTCTTGCTGGAAAGCTGTCACAGTCCACATTTTTCAACTGTTGGGACAACAACATTATAATTTTTATTTTCTTACAAATTCCCGTTTTTTCCGAAATTCCAAAATACCCATTCTCAATTGAAACTGTTGCTATGTCAACATTTTTCAAAAAATTTCCAACACCAACTCATTCATATCGTCTAGGACAATTGTGCTAGTCTCAATATTTTAAAAAATTCCTGGTTTACCCGAAATTCCCATTCAAATGAATGGACGTATTCATAGTTCTACAATACCCTAATTTCTAAAAATGTTGCGCATTTGCACATCTAGTTTTCTACACCAAAAATTCATCAATTTATTATTATTATTTTTCCAAATGCGTACAAGTTTGCCGGAGGCCAGAGCCCAAAGTTTTCACTAAATCGAACCGTTTCAGTAACAAACATTTGACTCGACTGGGAACCGTGTGCTCACCAAAAAATATTTTTAAAAAATATCCCAGATTACCCAGAATTCCCGTTTTTTCCGGAACATTTTTCCTGTTGAAAATGAATTGGCAATTTTTCGAACTTGCACAATTCCTACATTTCTCAACCGATTGGAACCGTTTCACCATCCACACTCCACTCACCTTGGACAATCGAACTACCATTGTCTAAGTTTTTAAAAATTCCAGGAATTCCCAGAATTCCCGGTTCTCCAAAGCCCTATTTTCACCTCTTGCTGGAAAGCTTTCACAGTCCACATTTTTCAACTGTTTTTGACCACTTTCAAGGAATTCCTCTTAGTTGGGACAACAACATTATAATTTTTATTTTCTTACAAATTCCCGGTTTCCCCGAAATTCCAAAATACCCATTCTCAATTCAACCTGTTGCTATGTCAACATTTTTCTAAAAAATTCCAACCCTAACTCATTCATATTGTCTAAGACAATTGTGCTAGTCTAAATATTTAAAAAAATTCCCGGTTTACCCAAATTTCAAGGAAATTCCCATTCAAATGAATGGACATATTCATAGTTCTACAATACCCTAATTTCTTAAAATTTTGCGCATTTTCACATCTGGTTTTCTACACCAAAAATTCATCAATTTTTCAATTCCAAACTCTGGAATGATCTTCCACTCCATGTGAGACAGGCCCCTTCTTTGGCTATTTTTAAGACCCTTCTTAAAACCCATTTTTATTCACTGGCTTTTAACCCAGCATGAGACTTTAAACTGTTTTTAACTTTTAACTTTTTTAACTGTTTTTAACTTTTAACTGCTTTTTATCTAACAAAATTGTTCTTAGGGTAATTTTGTATTTGCTTTTTTAATGTGTATTTTACTTCTGTTTTAAATTTTATTTTTTAGTCTGTCCTTTGCCTTTATTTCTTTGTGGTGTACAGCCCTTTGTTTTTCAACTGTGGTTGTTTTTAAAGGGCTTTATAAATAAAGTTGGTATGGTATGGTATGGTATCAATTTATTATTATTATTCTTCCAAATGGTACAAGTTTGCCGTAGGCCAGAGCCCAAAGTTTTCACTCGATACGAACCGTTTCAATAACAAACATTCAACTCAACCGGGAACCGTGTGCTCACCAAAAAATATGTAAAAAAATATCCCAGATTACCCAGAATTCCCAGTTTTTTCGGAACATTTTTCCCATTGAAAATAAATTGGCCATTTTTCGAACTTGCCCAATTCCCACATTTCTCAACCGATAGGAACCGTTTCACCATCCACACTCCACTCACCTTGGACAATCGAACTACCATTGTCTAAGTTTTTAAAAATTCCAGGAATTCCCAGAATTCCCGGTTCTCCAAAGCCCTATTTTCCCCTCTTGCTGGAAAGCTTTCACAGTCCACATTTTTCAACCGTTTTCAACCATTCCACTTTCAAATAATTCCTCTTCGTTGGGACAACAACATTATCATTTTTATTTTCTTACAAATTCCCGGTTTTCCCGAAATTCCAAAATACCCATTCTCAATTCAAACTGTTGCTATGTCAACATTTTTCTAAAAAAAATCCAACACCAACTTATTCATATCGTCGAGGACAATTGTGCTAGTCTCAATATTTTCAAAAATTCCCGGTTTACCCGAAATTCCAAGGAAATTCCAATTCAAATGAACGGACGTAGTCATAGTTCTACAATACCCTAATTTCTCCAAATTTTGCACATTTTTTAAACCCGATTCCGAACTTTCAACCATCCACACACACTGCTCCAATCATATATCGAACGCAAAAAATGTTTTACTTTTCCCCAAATTCCTGGTTTTCCAGTTATTCTCTCGCCATTGACAATGAATGGGAAATATACACTAGACTGCATACCTCACATTTCTCATCCAATATGAATCGTTTCAAAAGCCACACACTCCACTCACCCTGGACTTTCAAGCAAGCACGTTTCTCGGTTCCGAAATTTCCCTGATTACCCAGAATTACCAGGAACTTCCCCCAATTGAAAATGAATGGGCAATATACAAACCTCTCCATATCCAACATTCCACTCACCCTGGACATTCAAGCATTTCAGTTCTGCTCCCGCGTTTCCGCGGTCCGGCGGCTTGCCAACAGGGCATTCACACGCAAATCTTTCCAGAATTGGGTAGTTGAAGGTCGTAATAAGCAGACAAAAGGTTATAACTAGGCGGACATACTGTAGATAATACATATATTTTTAACTACTGGCATTCCCTATCCAGAACTTGGACTACGTTATTTACACAAAAACATGGACAAATTCCATCTTCAATATATGGCTCTAAATAAACATTTTCATGTTTTGGTGCATCATGATCTTATTTTCAGATGTACCAACACATTCCAACAAGCTTGTGTGCAGATTTGGTATTCTCTACATGCCACACACATCAACAGATTGTTCAAAAAATCATACACAACGCATGTTGTGTTCAAGGTTGCTTGGAGAATTTATGAAAACATAATAACAGCAGGTGATTGTAATTTTTACAATATCAAAAATCTCCAAATGAATAAAAATCCTGCACGTTTTATGTATTCTCAAGCACACTCCTAGCCCACCTTCAGCGCATGAGATGGCGAGCATCTTTCCATGTGTGGAATCCTTTCAACATGTTTAATGAAAACATTCGTTATGAATGTCTCGGCTCTGAAGAGACTTTCAATGTTACATAATTACCAGTAAGACTGATGTTTTCACATTTTCCTTTGCTTTGATAATCCTCGTGCTTGGTTATAATTTACCGTATTTTCCGGACCATAGGGCACACCACATTATAAGGGTCATATTATTCTTTATTTTTTGTAAATATAAAAGACTTCCTTGTGGTCTACATACATTGAAGCTCATCGAGAGAATGCCAAGAGTGTGCAAAGCCGTCCAAACTTTTGGCCTGCACTGTATATCATTTAGCTGTACATTTTTCTTAATTTCACAAGATTACTTCCTTAGCCTAAGAGTAGGAACACACACACACGGACACACACACACACACACACACACACACACACACACACACACACACACACACACACACACACACACACACACACACACACACACACACACACACACACACACACACACACACACATTCCCACAAGGCAGATCCTTGTGGGAATGTGCACATCTTAAAACTCATTTGTATACTCTAGCCTTTAAATAGACCCCCCTTTTAGACCAGTTGATCTGCCGTTTATTTTCTGCTCTGCCCCCCTCTCCTTCGTGGAGATGAGGCGCTAGCTGTCCAAAGTCGGGACCCAGGGTAAACCATTCATCTGTGCATCAGTTGGGGACATCTCTGCGCTGCTGACTTGTCTCCACTCAAGATGATCTCCTGCTGGCCCCACTATGGACTGGACTCTCACTATTATGTTAGATCCACTATGGACTGGACTCTCACAATATTATGTTAGATCCACTATGGACTGGACTCTCACTATTACGTTAGATCCACTATAGACTGGACTCTCACAATATTATGTTAGATCCACTATGGACTGGACTCTCACTATTATGTTAGATCCACTATGGACTGGACTCTCACTATTATGTTGGATCCACTATGGACTGGACTCTCACTATTATGTTAGACCCACTATGGACTGGACTCTCACTATTATGTTAGATCCACTATGGACTGGACTCTCACTATTATGTTAGACCCACTATGGACTGGACTCTCACTATTATGTTAGATCCACTATGGACTGGACTCTCACTATTATGTTAGACCCACTATGGACTGGACTCTCACTATTATGTTAGATCCACTATGGACTGGACTCTCACAATATTATGTTAGATCCACTATGGACTGGACTCTCACTATTACGTTAAATCCACTATGGACTGGACTCTCACAATATTATGTTTGTCAAGAGGGGGGGTCGCAGCTGGCTGCGGGGTTGTTCTTCCCATGCAAAGACGGCTCCGGACGACAGCGTGAAGGTGAGCTTGGATTTATTTAAACATAAATCACTCAAACTTTCACAAATGCAAACAATAAACAAAAAAAGGCAAGCGTGCCTAAAACACAAAAGAAGCTGCTATTAGCAGAAGCAATGACATTAACTATGACTTACTTAGTCAGCAAGAGCCATGAACAGGTGTGACATAAAGACAATGCAGGCAGAACGAGTGAAGAACAAAGGTAGACTTAAATAACTGACTTGATTGGTGAAAACAGGTGCGTGACTCAAAACGTAAAACAGGTGCGTGACGTGACAGGTGAAAACTAATGAGTAACCATGGAAACAAACAAACAAGGAAGTGAAACCAGGAACTAAGAAAGTGTCCAAAAAACAGCACATGGCCAAAACAGAAACATGATAAACAGACATGACAATGTTAGAACCACTATGGACTGGACTCTCACAATATTATGTTAGATCCACTATGGACTGGACTCTCACTATTATGTTAGATCCACTATGGACTGGACTCTCACTATTATGTTAGATCCACTATGGACTGGACTCTCACTATTATGTTAGATCCACTATGGACTGGACTCTCACTATTATGTTAGATCCACTACGGACTGGACTCTCACGCTATTATGTTAGATCCACTATGGACTGGACACTCACTATCATGTTAGATCCACTATGGTTGGACTCTCACTATTATGTTAGATCCACCATGGACTGGACTCACGCTATTATGTTAGATCCACTATGGACTGGACTCTCACAATATTATGTTAGATCCACTATGAACTGGACTCTCACTATTATGTTAGATCCACTATGGACTAGACTCTCACAATATTATGTTACAACCACTATGGACTGGACTCTCACTATTATGTTAGATCCACTATGGACTGGACTCTCACTATTATGTTAGATCCACTATGGACTAGACTCTCACAATATTATGTTAGAACCATTATGGACTGGACTCTCACTATTATGTTAGAACCACTATGGACTGGACTCTCACTATTATGTTAGATCCACTATGGACTGGACTCTCACAATATTATCCTAGATCCACTCGACGTCCATTGCACAGGTCGCCCAGGGTGGGGGTGGGGAGTTGGGGGCTTGCGGGGGGTCCCCACATCTGCGGTCCCCTCCAAGGTTTCTCATTGTCACAGCACTGGGTTGAGTTTTTTCTTGTGAATTAAGGCTATATAAGTAAACATTTATTGATTGATTTAATGATCCTTGTTCATTTAAGAGTGGTCTTTTTGACATCTTGGGTCTGTTTTAAATTTGTCTTATGCTACTTCAAGAATGCTTGCAATATGCTCTTTCGATCATGTTGATGATAATTGCAAAAGACAAAGGTCTCACTGGCTTCCTATGTCCAA
>NC_084745.1:49609957-49611082 GCF_033978785.1 Entelurus aequoreus
GGCTACGTCACGCGCATACGTCATCCTCAGAGGCGTTTCGAACCGGAAGTTTAGCGGCAAATTTAAAATGTCACTTTATAAGTTAACCCGGCCGTATTGGCATGTGTTATAATGTTAAGATTTCATCATTGATATATAAACTATCAGACTGCGTGGTCGGTAGTAGTGGCTTTCAGTAGGCCTTTAAAACTTAAAATTTGTCTGTCATAACTTTTTTAGAATTCAATAGTACATTGTTTTTTTAAATTTTTTTATTAGTGTTCCTGAAAAAAAGGGACCCAAACACACATACTGTACAGCAGATTTTTACAGCTAAATGTGTATATATCATTTATACACACTTCCACATTTGCCCCCCAGACACATTTCTCTCAACGTGGCCCCCCTAGTCAAAATATTTGCCCAGCTCCGGGGCATATAATTACATCCATGCATAATAATAAACATTACTGTTATGTTGGACGACAAATATAAGATGAGATACAATTTATCCTTCGAGGATGTGGCGCCAGAATTAACACACAGCAAAAAAAGGCCCCGGTGCCTCTTGTGTTCACAGGAAGCCGGCGCCCATCTCACATGTCTAAAACCAGTTTTACACATCAGGTGTTTTCCCTGCGGTGGGCGAAGTGGCACATGGATTCTATATGTAGGTCCTATTAGTGAAACGCAGACGACAAAGGCGGGTCAAGTGACTTGCTTTAGAAGAAGAGACAATATAGAAACAATGACATCTTATGCCAAAACAAAACTTGTCAAAACAATCCACTATGAGTGAGGCGAATGGAGATTGCTTTTTACTTGCATCTTTAAGTCAGCTGCTGATTCAGCACTGCATCAGCGAGGATAGCGTTTAAAATGTGCGGAAAAACGGGTTTCGGTATCTTTTCCCACATATCTAAATATATTGAAAAAAAAAACATTCAGTTGTCGAAGGTTTGAAAGAGATCTGTAGGAATCCATCTAAGTCCACCGAGCTATTTACCTATGGTCTGCTTGTATTAATATAGAGACATATCTCCCTTAAAGATTGTCTCATCCCACAGAAATAGGTGCGCCTGACAAGTTGTTTTGCCACCAGACATGGGAACGACCTTAAACTACCCTTTTGTGACCAGACTTGTT
>NC_084745.1:49611102-49656102 GCF_033978785.1 Entelurus aequoreus
ACGGAAAAATCACATGCCTGTAATAAGGAAACTTGCCCTCACGGAGATTGCATTCATTTTTTGTCACCCTGTGGTGGACAACAGTTTTTCCTGGTCAACGACCTTTTGTTATCCACTGAATCCGCAGCATTTATTTATATGACCCAATGCAAACAACCTTCCCTAGTCATGGTATATAAAAAAAATTCCAACCAACACAATGTGGATATTATTTTAAAAAATGTTAATTCACTGTAAAAAAAAAATCCAAATTAAACCCATTACAAAGCATGATGGGAAAATGCAAAACGCCGCATTTTCGCTGCGTGATCATTCTGATTGAATTTTTAGAACCAGACCTATTTCCGTTTTATTTGCTCAAAACTAATACTAATGTACTTGCTGATTTACTGTTAATATGTCTGGTTCTAACTGGTTTTTAACTTTTTTTAGCCCAATGCGGCCCCCCAAGTCAAAAAGTTTGGACACCCCTGGTCTAATTGGAGTAACATATCACCTAAAATGATCCTTTCTGTTGCAGCGACATTGAGCAGCAATGTGTTAACTACTTGTTCAGGTAAGAAAAAAACCTTCTTTAATAATAGCTTTAATAACAACTAGAGACTAAAACGAGCATGTTTTAACAGCGTGCTGCTGCTGACAATGGCTGCTCACCCGACAGGTGAGAATAATCCTAAAGGGACCACACAGTAGGAATAAAACTTGGATGTACTTTAGATAGGAATGGGGCGTCGATATAGCCTAAAAAGTACATTGCGGTAAAAATTGCAGCCTTTTGCTTTGACGATATATATCACGATGCATTTTTTGGCGTATAAAAAATGATTGAACCATTTTAAAACAGGTTATAAGGCTCCTAATTTGGCTGCTGACATATGCAGTAACATATTTTTTTCTGTTTTATTTGCTCAAAACTAATATTAATGTACTTGCTGATTTACTGTTAATATGTCTGGTTCTAACTATTCTTCTGTTAAAAAGTAATAATCAATCCAATACCATGTAGTTACAGGTGCAGTATGTCATTCCAATGCTGATACTTTAAATGTTCAAGATCATAGAATGATTTAATCATAATTATAATCAGACAAAAAGACAGTATGGCCGTGTAACAATATCAATAAAATATTTTTATTCTTTGTTTTTTGTCCGGGGACTTTTTTCCTGAGTTTGTAAACAACAAAAAATTATTTGATGATTAAAAAAAATATTGACCAAAACACTGCAGTATCGACCATATACTGATGATTTAGATTGGCATCGTTACTGTCGATATTTGTATAATGTAATCAAATAGCTTGCGTTTACCAGTTAGAATACAGTGTTTCCCATAAACTGCCAAGATACCTGTGGCAGTGGGGGCGTGGCTATGGGCGTGACTACGGGCGTGGTCACCATGACATCATCGAGTAATTTGCATAATTTACTATGATATGATTTTCTCTAAAAAGGCTCAAAAAATGTATACTTACTAATTAATAATAACAGTTTTGTTTTAAACGTCCATCCATCCATCCATTTTACAATATAATTACAACACTTTATGTACATATTTATATACAGATTTGAACAATAAGTTACTCACTGAAATATATTTATTAATTGTGGTTCTTACAAAAAATATATCTTATAAAATATAAAAGCTAAAATGTCTCTTAAAGCTCTGCCCCTTTAATTAGTGCATACTAAATAATTTAACTTTAGCCTACTACTACAACCATATTATTTACCAGCAACATAAAGTGAAACAGAGGCAGCGGTGTCCTGCCACAGTCAGTAACACATAAACAGAAAACAGTAGTGGTCAAATACAAATAAGGCAACAAGAGAAGTATCCTACTCTTCTCTTTTGTAAAGTAAATCTGAACAGCCTATATGGGCATCTACATCAACTATATGATTTGCCTGAAAAGCTGGACAGGACAAAAAAATAAATAAAAAATAAATTTTTATATATTTTTTATTTGTGGCGGACGTAATTGTTTCGTGGCGGGCCGCCACAAATAAATGAATGTGTGGGAAACACTGGAATATCCTCCTACAGCAGACCTGGGCAAAATACGGCCCGCGGTCCACATGTGGCCCATTAAGATTTTCAATCCGGCCCGCCGGACATTATAAATCATTTTTTAGACCTTTAACATCAAAACTGTCGCCGCCATTATGATGTGCAGTGCTGTTTTTAAATGACCGTAAGTCTTGAACTATAGAAAGTATTTCAATGGTTGAAATCTGCACTTTTGAGTGTTATACGAGTTATTACGGTAATCTACGTCACAGCAGCTCAGACCAGGAACAAAGCAGAGTGGGCGGGGTTTGTTTTCAGAGCAGCCAGCCCGAAATCCATGTGTCAGAAACGGATGCGAAAGCAAATTTCTACAACAAATGTCTGCATAAAAGTGATAATATATCATATTGTAGGTGTTTATTACACTTTTCATTCATATTTTGCTGTTTGTTACATTTTTGTGGTGTTTTGCTTGATTGTAAAAGATACACAACTATGGAGGAACTGGTCTGAGAAGTAAACGAGGAGCAATGTTCATATGTTGTTAATATTCAGTGTTTTATTGTTCATACTTAATCTTGTAAATCCCACTTTCTTTATTTGAATGTACATTTTGGGTGTCCCATTCAGTAAAAAACTGTATACCGTATTTTTCGGAGTATAAGTCGCTCCGGAGTATAAGTCGCACCGGCCGAAAATGCATAACAAAGAAGGAAAAAAACATATATAAGTCGCATTTTTTGGGGAAATATATTTGATAAAAGCCAACACCAAGAATAGACATTTGAAAGGCAATTTAAAATAAATAATAAATAGTGAACAACAGGCTGAATAAGTGTACGTTATATGAGGCATAAATAACCAACTGAGAACGTGCCTGGTATGTTAACGTAACATATTATGGTAAGAGTCATTCAAATAACTGTAACATATAGAACATGCTATACGTTTACCAAACAATCTGTCACTCCTAATTGCTAAATCCCATGAAATCTTATACGTCTAGTCTCTTACGAGAATGAGATAAATAATATTATTTGATATTTTACGCTAATGTGTTAATCATTTCACACATAAGTCGCTCCTGAGTATAAGTCGCACTCCCGGCCAAACTATGAAAAAAACTGCGAATTATAGTCCGAAAAATACGGTAATTACATTCCGTTTTTTTGAGGTGGTCTGTCATAACTTTTTTTAGAAATATCGGACATTGTGACTTTTGGTGTTAGTGTTCATGAAGAAAGGGGACCTCAACACACATACTGTACAGCAGATTTTTACAGCTAAATGTGTACATACCAAAGACTATGAAAAAAATAGCTGCTTGGCACTCCGCATCAAGGGTTGGAATTGGGGGTTAAATCACCAAAAATGATTCCCGGGCGTGGCCACCGCTGCTGCTCACTGCTCCCCTCACCTCCCAGGGGGTGATCAAGGGTGATGGGTCAAATGCAGAGAATAATTTCGCCACACCTTGTGTGTGTGTGTGACAATCATTGGTACTTTATCTTTATATATCATTTATACACATTGGCCCCCCAGACACATTTTTTCCCCCACTGGATGCATTAAACAATGTAACAAGGTTTTCCAAAATAAATCAACTCACGTTATGGAAAAAAATGCCAACATGGCACTGCCATATTTATTATTGAAGTCACAAAGTGCATTATTTTTTTTTAACATGCCTCAAAACACGGCTTGGAATTTGGGACATGCTCTCCCTGAGAGAGCATGAGTAGGTTGAGGTGGTCTGGTTTGGGGGGGGGGGGGGGGGGGGGGGTAGCGAGGGGTGTATATTGTAGCGTCCCGGAAGAGTTAGTGCTGCAAGGGGTTCTGGGTATTTGATCTGTTGTGTTTATGTTGCGTTACGTTGCGGATGTTCTCCCGAAATGTGTTTGTCATTCTTGTTTGGTGTGGGTTCACAGTGTGGCGCATATTGTAACAGTGTTAAAGTTGTTTATACGTCCACCCTCAGTGTGACCTGTATGGCTGTTGACCAAGTATGCATTGCATTCAGTTGTGTGTGTGAAAAGCCGTAGATATTATGTGACTGGGCCGGCACACAAAGGCAGTGTCTTTAAGGTTTATTGGCGCTCTGTACTTCTCCCTACGTCCGTGTACACAGCGGCGTTTTAAAAAGTCATACATTTTACTTTTTGAAACAGATACCGATAATTTCCGATATTAAATTTTTAAAGCATTTATCGGACTGCCAATATTATCGGACATCCCTAATAGATAGTATTAAAACATCTCTTATCGTCGGACAAATGTATATCATTTATATCATCTCTATCGCACAACCCTAAATTTAGAATATAACAGTGTTTCCACACAGGACTGCAATCTATATATGGTGTTAGTTTGCAGGGTGGTAGATGACATTATTGTCTATTTTTGCATAGATTAGCAAAAAAATTTTAAATAATAGTTAAAAAACAACCGTTTGGTAAAATATTAGGACATCCTTACTTTTGTCAGGTATAGTTAGATTGGCAATGTGAAGTTGTTTACTTTTACACTGACCGCACTGTTCCTCCATTAGGTGACCTCACAAGTGCCTTGGAGTTCCCCTCTCTTCAGACCTATGCGTTGAGCTGTGGCTGCTGTGCCAGGTGAAGCACTAAGCACTATTTACACCTGCGATGTAGTAGACACAAGAAGTTAGTGAAGGGACATAGATTATTAGGAGAGTTAATGGTGCTTTCATAATGACTTGCTTTTGTCACTCCGTAGTGCCTTGCTGGGCTTTATGCTGCTTTTAACGACATTCAAACTCAAAAGTGGATTGTCGCTCCAGCACTTTGCACTGTGGATTTTTTTGTCCAAGGTAAATATTTAATTTGCACAACCAATTGTGCGCAGTGTAATAGTTAGTTCTGCACAACAAGTAATTGTGTGCTGGTTTTGCCAACATGTCACAGATTACTGCCATGTTCGTTGCACCTCTTATTTTCTACATGGACATGAACACTGCATCTTATATTTGGTGAGTGGACAATGTGTTTTTTAATCATGTAGTAACATACAGTACAGGACAAAAGTTTGGACACGCCTTCACATTTCAATGCGTTTTCTTTATTTTCATGACTATTTACATTGTAGATTGTCACTGAAGGCATCAAAACTATGAATGAACACATGGGGTTATGTACTTAACAAAAAAGGCGAAATAACTGAAAATATGTTTTATATTCTAGTTTCTTCAAAATAGCCACCCTTTGCTCCGACTACTGCTTTGCACACTCTTGGCATTCTCTCGATGAGCTTCAAGAGGTAGTCACCTGAAAGGGTTTTCACTTCACAGGTGTCATAGTTTTGATGCCTTCAGTGACAATCTACAATGTAAATAGTCATGAAAATAAAGAAAACGCATTGGAATGAGGTGTGTCCAAACTTTTGGCCTTTACTGTATATGTTTTTTAATTTTCCCCTGTTTTTTAATTTGCTTACTAATTCTTGTCTGATTGCAGTGTGGCCGTCAGTCATGTGAGCGAAGCTGTGCTGGTGTATTCCGAGAGAGAAGCGCAGTAATACCAAAAAAAAAAGACAACTCAACATATTGCACTCCCTAAACAAATGTACTAAATATGTATTTTCATTTTTTTTTTTTTTTTACTTCAGAAACAGTTATTTAATATGCTACAGACCAAATAAAATGTTTACATGGGGTTTATTTTGCAGTTTTACTTATTCCAAATGATACAAGTTATGAATTAGCAAGCAGACAACTTAATTCACTGAAGTTTTATTTTGTCAGCATGTCTCAATCTTATAAACAGAGTAAATGAGCAAAGGTGAAAAAAGTAGTGCGTATTTTCTTCTTTTTTTTTTTACATTATAAACAGTGCTTTAATAAGCTGCAGACCAAAGAAAATGTTTACATGTGGCCTATTTTGCACCTTTACTTATTCCAAATGATACAAGTTAAGAATTAGCAAGCAAAAATCTGAATACACTTATGTTTTATTTTGTCAGCATGTCTCAATCTTATATACAGAGTAAATGAGCAAAGGTGAAAAAAGTAGTGTATTTTCATATTTTTTTACTTCATAAACAGTGCTTTAATAAGCTACAGACCAATTAAAATGTTTACATGTGGCCTATTTTGCACCTTTACTTATTCAAAATGACACAAGTTAAGAATTAGCAACCAAAAAACTTAATTCACTTATGTTTTATTTTGTCAGCATGTCTCAATCTTATAAACAGAGTAAATGAGCAAAGGTAGTGTGTATTTTCTTTTTTCTTTTTTTACATTATAAACATTGCTTTAATAAGCTGCAGACCAAAGAAAATGTTTACATGTGGCCTATTTTGCACCTTTACAAGTTATGAAATGCCTACTGAAATGATTTTTTAAAATTCAAACGGGGATAGCAGATCCATTCTATGTGTCATACTTGATCTTTTCGCGATATTGCCATATTTTTGCTGAAAGGATTTAGTAGAGAACATTGACGATAAAGTTCGCAACTTTTGGTCGCTGATAAAAAAAGCCTTGCCCGTACCGGAAGTAGCGTGACGTCACAAGCTGGAGTGCTGCTCACATTTCCCTATTGTTTACACCAGCAGCGAGAGAGATTCAGACCGAGAAAGCGACAATTACCCCATTAATTTGAGCGAGGATGAAAGATTTGTGGATGAGGAAAGTGAGAGTGAAGGACTATAGTGCAGTGCAGGACGTATCTTTTTTCGCTCTGACCGTAACATAGGTACAAGGGCTCATTGGATTCCACACTTTCTCCTTTTTCTATTGTGGATCACGGATTTGTATTTTAAACCACCTCGGATACTATATCCTCTTGAAAATGAGAGTCGAGAACGCGAAATGGACATTCACAGTGACTTTTATCTCCACGACAATACATCGGCGAAACACTTTAGCTACGGAGCTAACGTGATAGCATCGGGCTCAAATGCAGATATAAACAAAAGAAATAAACCCCTGACTGGAAGGATAGACAGAAAATCAACAATACTATTAAACCATGGACATGTAACTACACGGTTAATGCTTTCCAGCTTGGCAAAGATTAACAATGCTGTTGCTAACGACGCCATTGAAGCTAACTTAGCAACGGGACCTCACAGAGCTACGATAAAAACATTAGCGATGCACCTACGCCAGCCAGCCCTCATCTGCTCATCAACACCCGTGCTCACCTGCGTTCCAGCGATCGACGGAAGGACGAAGGACTTCACCCGATCATCCGTGCGGTCGGCGGCTAGCGTCTGCTATCCAAGTCAAAGTCCTCCTGGTTGTGTTGCTGCAGCCAGCCGCTAATACACTGATCCCACCTACAACTTTCTTCTTTGCAGTCTTCATTGTTCATTAAACAAATTGCAAAAGATTCACCAACACAGATGTCCAGAATACTTTGGAATTTTGAGAAGAAAACAGAGCTTTTTTGTATTGGATTCAAAGGTGTACCAATACTTCCGTTTAACTAGTGACGTCACTCGCATACGTCATCATACAAAGACGTTTTCAACCGGAAGTTTAGCGGGAAATTTAAAATTGCACTTTATAAGTTAACCCGGCCGTATTGGCATGTGTTGCAATGTTAAGATTTCATCATTGATATATAAACTATCAGACTGCGTGGTCGGTAGTAGTGGCTTTCAGTAGGCCTTGAAGTAGCAAGCACAAAACCTAATTCACTTATGTTTTATTTTATCAGCATGTCTCAATCTTATATGCAGAGTAAATGAGCAAAGGTGAAAAAAGTAATGTGTATTTTCATATTTTTTTACTTCATAAACAGTGCTTTAATAGGCTACAGACCAAATAAAATGTTTACATGTGGCCTATTTTGCACCTTTACTTATTCCAAATGATACAAGTTAAGAATTAGCAACCAGAAAAACGTAATTCACTTATGTTTTATTTTATCAGCATGTGTCAATCTTAAATGAGCAAAGGTGAAAAAAGTAGTGTGTATTTTTCATATGTTTTTACATTATAAACAGTGCTTTAATAAGCGACCGACAAAATAAAATGTGGCCTATTTTGCACCTTTACTTATTCCTAATGATACAAGTTATGAATTAGCAACCAGAAAACTTAATTCCCTTAAGTTTTATTTATTGAGCACGTCTCAATCTTATATGCAGAGTAAATGAGCAAAGGTGAAAAAAGTACTGTGTGTACATTGAGTCAGTGCACAAAAAGAGCTTGATTGAGCTCCTTGGTGAACACACTAACTTGTTAGCTGTCCTTCTGGCTATTCTTTGGGGAGAAAAACGCAGCAAAAGGTTGCTTTCTTCGTAAACGAGACGACGGGGTCTTCTCCTCCTTTATATAACCTACAAACAGATTTGTTATGGCAATGGGTTAGAATTTCACAGGAACAATAGATGGTCTCCAAAGTGTAAAGACAGAGTGACCTCTTTCAATGCACGTCTGAGTCGACGGGAATCCGACTTCCCAGAAATTTTCCGGAGTGTTGGGCGGAATAAAGCGATAGCGGTGCCGAGAGCATTCGGACAGCTTCTTCTGCTTCTCCTCCTCTGGGAGATGGGCGTAATACTGGAGGAGTGAGCATCTTGTTAGACTTGGATTGGCACACAAAAAAGCTGTGTCTGGAATATTGGACTTACAACTTCACATTCTTTGCAGGTGGTGCCCTTCAGCTTTCTTCTCTCGTCTTTCTTGCGTACCACTGCCACATGTGCAAACGCCGGATGTCTAACCCACACAGAGAAACTTTGATTTAATAGGAGCTATTATACTGCTGTAAAGGGCGTCATAGAAGTGTTTGAGGTTAAATACATGTGACAGTGTTTCCCATATATTCATTTATTTGCAGCAGCCTGCCACGGAATAATTTGGACCGCCACAAATAGATTTGGTGCTACATGTTAGGTGGCGGTATGCTTCGTAACGTCAATTCCTAACACAACTGATGCAGGGAATCTACACTACCGTTCAAAAGTTTGGGGTCACATTGAAATGTCCTTATTTTTGAAGGAAAAGCACTGTACTTTTCAATGAAGATAACTTTAAACTAGTCTTAACTTTAGAGAAATACACTCTATACATTGCTAATGTAGTAAATGACTATTCTAGCTGCAAATGTCTGGTTTTTGGTGCAATATCTACATAGGTGTATAGAGGCCCATTTCCAGCAACTATCACTCCAGTGTTCTAATGGTACAATGTGTTTGCTCATTGGCTCAGAAGGCTAATTGATGATTAGAAAACCCTTGTGCAATCATGTTCACACATCTGAAAACAGTTTAGCTCGTTACAGAAGCTACCAAACTGACCTTCCTTTGAGCAGATTGAGTTTCTGGAGCATCACATTTGTGGGGTCAATTAAACGCTCAAAATGGCCAGAAAAAGAGAACTTTCATCTGAAACTCGACAGTCTATTCTTGTTCTTAGAAATGAAGGCTATTCCACAAAATTGTTTGGGTGACCCCAAACTTTTGAACGGTAGTGTATGTTGCCAACTTGGTGCCTAATCTACTCAAGGTATTAAAACACGTGCAAATGTGAAGCGCAAAAAGTTGCACGGCTTGTGTGCAAAACGTCTCTTAAAGGGGTATTACTAGGGCTGTGAATCTTTGGGTGTCCCACGATTCGATATCGATTTTTGGGGTCACGATTCGATTCAAAATCTATTTTTTTTCCAATTCAACACGATTCTCGACTCAAAAACGATTTTTTTTCCCGATTTAAAAGGATTCTCGATTCATTCAATACATAGATTTCAGCAGGATCTACCCCAGTCTGCTGACATGCAAGCAGAGTAGTAGATTTTTGTAAAAAGCTTTTATAATTGTAAAGGACAATGTTTTATCAACTGATTGCAATAATGTACATTTGTTTTAACTATTAAATGAACCAAAAATATGACTTATTTTATCTTTGTGAAAATATTGGACACAGTGTGTTGTCAAGCTTATGAGATGCGATGCAAGTGTAAGCCACTCTGACACCATTGTTCATTTATTTTTATTTTTATAAATGTCTAATGATAATGTCAATGAGGGATTTTTAATCACTGCTATGTTGAAATTGTAACTAATATTGATACTGTTGTTGATAATATTCATTTTTGTTTCACTACTTTTGGTTTGTTCTGTGTCGTGTTTGTGTCTCCTCTCAATTGCTCTGTTTATTGCAGTTCTGCGTGTTGCTGGGTCGGGTTTGGTTTTGGAATTGGATTGCATTGATATGGTATTGCTGTGTATTGTTTTGTTGGATTGATTAAATAAAAAAAAAGTTTTTATTTTTTTATAAATAAAAAATATAAAAATCTATTTTTCAAAAATGAGAATCGATTCTGAATCGCACAACGTGAGAATAGGGGTGTTTTTTTCCCACACCCATAGGTATTACTATGATTTTCTTCCTATATTAAAAACAGTTCCTTGTAGTCTCCATAACATGTAATGGTGGTTCTTTGGTCAAATTTTTGCATAAATTATTACCATCTCATCAGGATACACAGTTTTGCAAGCGGTTCAATTACGTGCCTCCACTTCAACTGTGTGAAGTGGAGGCACGTGTGAGATATAAATAACAATGGAAGTATAATTGTTTGTATATAGTATATAATTGGTGTAAAGGTTTAACACGTGTACAAGGATATTTCACATGCCTTTACTGTGTATATAATTTAACTGTGTTTATGTTGTGTATAATGTGTATTTATAATATGTTGTACAAAGGACATTTCATAATTTTCAGAAGTTCATCTTGTACTTGACATTGTTTATAGGGTTAGGCGCAATAAGTGTTCAACTTCAGCCTAAACCCTTTCGGTCTGCAACATTTTCATTTTCAATCTATGAATGTATAACTGTTTGTTTATTTTGTTGACCATTGACCGAAGAATAATAAACTAATCAACTAAAACTGTGTTTTCTTCCCGTCAGCTATGTTGTAGTTTTTAGCGCTTCATATCGAGTCTACTGGAAGACATAAGTAATATAACTCTACCCTAATTTGCATTAGTAATGGCAACAGCGGAAGATTTGCACATATGAGCAACCAACCCCCCAACCCCCGACGCTCCTGGTTTTTCAGCAATTGAACATGCAAAAATCAGCCAAAAAAAGCACCATTTAAAGATGTTTTAGTGTTTAAAGAATTGAAAAGAGATCAGCAGAGTTTACATACAAATTAAAATGAACCTGATTCTAATACATACCCCATTCATCCAAATTAATCACTATGTCTGTTTCAGTCACTACGGTATGTTGTTTAGTCACATGACTAGCGATTGTGCTAAAAAGACAGCGCCTGGAGACACTGTTCCGTTGTTCTTTACCAGAGAAATGCATAAATCAGGTGTGTCGAAAGCAATGTTCCCTCTAATTGTTCATGTGTGTGAGCAAACACAAAAACTCCCTGAGCATTCAGTGGAGCACATGTGAGCAACATCATACGTGGCAATACCAGCAGCACACCTGTCTCAAACCAATCTTTTATAATAACACTCAAATGAGAGGAGTCATTTTCATGAGATTATTTTGTAATATTAGTGATTTGGCCCACTTGTAATGAAAATAAAATAAATCTTGTTTTTCATAAGCTATGGATTAGTATTGTACAATATGTCTGGGTGGGGTTCCTGCTTTAGACTCATTTGTACCCCTTTCAGAGATCACATTTAGTTCCCCTTAAACATCCTCATGTTGCACAATGAAATGTAAGCATAGGATGAAGTGTGCGTTCCTGTAACTTTCTCTAGTAACAGCATTCCATGATTAATATCAATAAATTAACATTAATAATAAATGACAGTAGAATAAGCACACGTATGACTGAGGAGTCATAGTGTAACTTTGTGTGGTGTTTGAGTTGTCCGACTTTTTGTGTGGCCATAAACGCACCAGTGGCTTAGTGGTATACGTGTTGGTGACAGATGACAAGTTGGTTTTGGCCTGGTTTGTACGGCAGAAAATGACTAGTTTTTCGAGATAGAAGTTTTTTACTCATGTTTTTGGTGTGGTTATGGCCGAATATAAACAGTTTTGCTCGATAAAGTGATCGATATAATTCCTGTCCTCGAAGCATCTAGATAGACGTTACAATAATTGAACGGTGTTCAATTGAACGGTGTTGACGAACACCGTTAGGGCCGCTTGTTGTCACTGTCACTCAGAGTTGCATTGCAAAATTACACAGAATAAATGTGTTTATTTTGTTTAGAATTCAGATGGGATTTGATTTGGTGCGCGGCATATATTTGCAGAGGACGCTTGAGCAGTGCGCAATTGCGCAGGCGCGCACATTAGAGGGAACGTTGGTCGAAAGTGCGGCCTGGCGGCTATTTTCGTAACCCAGCTAATTTTTTGTGGGCCTGTGGGAGGCTTCAGGATTAAAAACAAATAAATAAAAACCCAACAAAAATCCATGAAGAGCCAAAGGGCATAATGTAAGAAGAAAATAAAGATGCGTCTTTAAAAGTGTATAACATGTCATCTCGAGCATAATCACTAATAGATTACAGTTCTGTTGCACTGTAAAGATGTGTCTATCACAGAGCTACTCAGTTGTACATTAAAAAGCACAATGTAATATGTCAAAGCAAAAAACAAAATGTAAGTAGATTTACTCACTTTACTTTGTTCATATGTGGGTAGTTTTCAGAAGACTCTTCTTCTTCTGGAAGGAGCAAAGACAATTTTTAAATGTGTTGTCACATACACAAACTGTGCACATTACCTGCAGAACTGAATCATAGAGGAGCTGTATAAACATTTGACATCAGTTTGAATCACATAATTGTAGTTCACTTTAGTACTACAATAATAATCCTATAAATCAGACCTGGGCAAATTAAGGCACATGAGCTTTTCATCCTGGCCCACGGGACATTCCCAAATATTTTTTTTTAGATCTTTAAGATGGAAAGTGTAGCTGCCATTATGATGTGCAGTGATGTTTTCTAATGACCGTAAGTCTTGAACTATACAAAGTATTTCAATGGTTGGAATCTGCGCTTTTGCATGATGTACCAGTTACTATGGTAATCTAATTACTTACTAAAATAATCTAATTAGTTACTATGGTTTTTAAGTCACAGCCGCTCAGACGAGGCACCAAGCAGTGTGGGTGGGGAGCGTTTCCACAGAGCGTCAGCCTGAAATGCGGGTGTTAGGGACAGACGCGGAAGGAGATTTTTACAACAAAGTTGTAAAGCTTAGTGATATATCAGATGTATCAGATTGTAGGTGGGGTTTTTTTACCCTTTGTGTTCATATTTCGCTGTGTTAGTTGCATTTTTGTTGCGTTTCGCTTGATTGTAAAATATGTCGATCGAGAGGGGGTGTGACGTTCATATGTTGTCAATATTCAGTGTTTTATCCGTCATAGTTAATATTGTAAATCCCCCATTCTTTATTTTCATGTACATTCTGGGTGTCTCATTCAGTAAAAAAAATAAAAAATGTCATTCTGTTTTTTAAGCCGATTTGTCATAACGTTTTTAGCATTAAGACATTATTGTGAGGTTTTGTATTGGTGTTTCTAAAAATAGATATACTGGCCCAGAGACACATTTTTTTCTCTAAATTTGGCCCCCCGAGGAAAAATAATTGCCCAGGCCTGCTATAAATAATGGTTCCACTTAAAATTTGACCTAATTAGACTGTCCAGGCATACTAAATATCTTCAAACAAAATATACCATTGTCCTCCTCTTGCTCCATAGCCTCACATGGCTGACTGGCAACTTGTGAGCTGTTGTAAGATATGTACTCCTCATGGCCGGTGGCGTCAAACATTCCATCCAGACTGTCGTTGGCCTTCTCCCCGATTCCTTGGTATGCAAAAAAAAAAGAAAAAAAGTCAGGTTTTAGCACGGCACGCATCAATCAATCAATCAAACTTTATTTGACAGCAAACGTTGGAATGCGAGTGATTCACCGGAGACACTGTGTTCTTCTTCCTCGTCATTTGCACGTCGGCCTTGGAGCAAACTGTGACTGATCCAAGTGCAGTCACTGTCAGGCAGTTCTCCGTGTTCTTCATGCTTGAGTACAAACAAACGGCAAATGTATCATGTGATTGTAGCTACCAACAGCAACGAGAAAAACCGCACCGACTGGGTGAAATGGCCCGCAAACTAAGTCTAAGACGTCAGGAACAAAAGACTGTACCTCAACGGCTCCCCGCTCACTGTCATACATTGAAAAGTTGAGCGCAGGGTCTATGCTCCACATGTTCTCCACCGTGTGCGTCTTCTCTGCTCAAAGAGCAGATCCCATTAGAACAAACAGGTCACCCGGAGTCAAGAACAGAAAAGTGGTCTTACCTTGTCTGTGTGAAGAACGGTGGCCATGAAGGTGGTTTCGTCTCTGGTCCAGCAGTCTGGAGTTAGGCTTCTTGAAAGCTGGACTCCCACAGTCAACACTTTGAACCTGTCAACATTGAGTCAAAAATAAACAGTTGAATTATGGCGAATTTGGGGTAAAAAAAATATACTCTGAATTTTGTGGAGGGGTGGGGCCTGGGCCAACAAAGATACAGATACAGACAAAAAGGGGCTTGTTCTTTCACATTTTCATTGATTTGTAGAAAAAGAACACTTGATGGAGGTGGGTATTTTCAGTATACAAGTAGACCCTTTTATGCATAATTCTGTTCTATCCATGTTCCGTACAAACAGCACGTACACAGAAAGGGTGTTCACAAGCAAACAGTCGGGCGAGTCTAATCAGAGCTGTGACACGAGTGGGACAAGGTTGATAAATGGTAAATGGGTTATACTTGTATAGCGCTTTTCTACCTTCAAGGTACTCAAAGCGCTTTGACACTATTTCCACATTCACCCATTCACACACTGATGGCGGGAGCTGCCATGCAAGGCGCTAACCACGACCCATCAGGAGCAAGGGTGAAGTGTGCCTTGCTCAAGGACACAACGGTCATGACTAGGTTGGTAGAAGCTGGGGATTGAACCAGGAACCCTCAGGTTGCTGGCACAGCCACTCTCCAAACCGCGCCACGCCGTGATGATGCATATATGTTTTTTAAAACTGACTTCTTAAGGTTACAAAATAGTTGTATTTGTAAATTGGGACAACGTTGATGTCTAACGTTGGATCCATGTTGTTGGTTGGGAAATGACCAAAATTCAATGGTCAAATCAATGTCACAACCTGACCTTGAATAAAGCAGTGGTTTTCAACCACTGTGCCGCGGTATGCTAGTGTGCCGTGAGATACAGTCTGGTGTGTCGTGGAAGATGATGCCCATACATCCATTTTCTACAGCTTATCCCTTTTGGGGTCATTTTACCTATTTGGGTTAAAAATATTATTTGCAAACCAGTAATTATAGTCTGCAAATGATGTGTTGTTGTTGAGTGTCGGTGCTGTCTAGAGCTCGGCAGAGTAACCGTGCAATACTCTTCCATATCAGTAGGTGGCAGCCCGTAGCTAATTGTTTTGTAGCTGTCGGAAACAGCGGGAGGCAGTGTGAAGGTAAAAAGATATCTAATACTTAAACCAAAAATAAACAAAAGGTGAGTGCCCCTAAGAAAAGGCATTGAAGCTTAGGGAAGGCTATGCAAAACGAAACTAAAACTGAACTGGCTACAAAGTAAACAAAAACAGAATGCTGGACGACAGCAAAGACTTGCTGTGGAGCAGAGACTGAGTCCACAATGTACATCCGAACATGACATGACAATCAATGTCCACACAAAGAAGGATAAAAACAACTGCAATATTCTTGACTGCTAAAACAAAGTAGATGCGGGAAATAACGCTCAAAAGGAAGACATGAAACTGCTACAGGAAAATACCAAAAAAAGAGAAAAAGCCACCAAAATAGGAGCGTAAGACAAGAACTAAAACACCACACACAGGAAAACAGCAAAAAAACTCAAAATAAGTCAGGGTGTGATGTGACAGGTGGTGACAGTACACCTACTTTGAGACAAGAGCTATAGTGATGCATGCTTGGTTATGGTTTGAAGTCATATCCAACAATTGCGACAACGACTTTTTACTGTTAACGGAGTTTCCTTTTTTAATGATTTCAGCTGGTGGTGGGCCTCCGGATTTTTTCAACGCAAAAAATGTGCCTTGGTTCAAAAAAGGTTGCAAAACACTGGAATAAAAGTTGTCAAAAAGCATGTTGTTTCAACTTTGTATTTGTGTTGTAGAATATTGGTTGGAAAATGACTAAATGTCAATGGTACAAACAGCACGTACACAGAAAGGGTGTTCACAGGCAACCGGTCGGGCGAGTCTAATTAGAGTTGTGACACAAGTGGGACAGGCCAAAAGTTTGGACACGCCTTCTCATTTCAATGCGTTTTTAAAAAAAATTTATGACTAAAATTGTAGATTGTCACTGAAGGCATCAAAACTATGACACCTGTGAAGTGAAAAACTTTTCAGGTGACTACATGTTGAAGCTCATTGAGAGAATGCCAGTGTGCGAAACAGTACCGGGTAATCAGATCAAAGGGTGGCTATTTTGAAGAAACTAGAATATAAAACGGGGTTAGTACATTTGCCTCACAATATGAAGGTCCTGGGTTCGATCCTGGGCTCGGGATCTTTCTGTATGGAGTTTGCATGTTCTCTTCCTCCCACCTCCAAAGACATGCACCTGGGGATAGATTGATTGGCAACACTAAATGGTCCCTAGTGTGTGAATGTGAGTGTGAATGTTGTCTATCTATCTGTGTTGGCCCTGTGATGAGGTGGCGACTTGTCCAGGGTGTACCCCACCTTCCGCCCGAATGCAGCAGAGATAAGCTCCAGCACCCCCCCGTGACCCCGAAAGGGCCAAGCGGTAGAAAATGGATGGATAGATGGATAGAATATAAAACATGTTTTCAGTTATTTCACCTTTTTTTGTCAAGTACATAACTCCACATGTGTTCATTCATAGTTTTGATGTGACAATCTACAATGTAAATAGTCATGAAAATAAAGAAAACCCATTGAATGAGAAGGTGTGTCCAAACTTTTGGCCTGTACTGTATGTTTTTTAAAACTGACTTAATGTTACAAAATAGTTGTATTTGTAAATTGGGACAACGTTGATGTCTAACGTTGGATGCACATTGTTGGTTGGGAAATGACCAAATTTCAATGGTCAAATCAACGTCACAACCTGACATTGAATAAAAGTTGTCAAAAAGCATGTTGTTTCAACGTTGTATTTGTGTTGTAGAATATTGGTTGGAAAATGACTAAATTTCAATGGTCAAATCAACGTCACAACCTGACATTGAATAAATGTCTCAGCTGAGTTTGAGGTAACAGCAGAAAAGGTAAGAAAGTAGTATTCTCACCTATTCTTTGTGTGCGCACAATAACACCGGCATACAACATACAGTGACAAACAAATACATTTTTATGCAGCTCTGTATTCTAATGTTGTGGCCGGGTGACTCTATGTAATATTTATGACGTTTATTAGGTGAAGTTTCTCTTCCATACATAATTAGCAGTGTACATTTTCAAAAGATAAATGATGGTACTTTTGGAGGGGTGGGGCTTGGTTTCATTTGACATATTGCATATAGACTCAGAAAGTGGGTTATAAATGGGACTTTGGAGCCAAATGTACAACAAAGCATATACAATACAAAATATCTAGACCAGGGGTGTCAAAGTCAAGGCCCGCGGGCCGGATATGGCTGAATGAATGAATTATGCCCACACTTTTCAGCAGGCGAGCTACTTTTTAAATGACCGAGTCGAAGGGATCTACCTCATTCATATATATAATTTATATTTATTTATTTATGAAAGAGACGTTTTTGTTAACAAATTAAAAGGTGTTTAATGATAATACAAGCATGTTTAACACATATAGATTCCTTTCTTTCCTGAAGACAAGAATATAAGTTGGTGTATTACCTGATTCTGATGACTTGCATTGATTGGAATCAGACAGTAGTGCTGACAACGTCCACATTTTTTAAAGGAGGAGAAAAAAAGTCCTCCTTTCTGTCCAATACCACATGAAAGTGGTTGCTTTTTGGCATCTTATTTGTCCAGCTTCAATACTCCTTTTTATACACTTTACAAAAAATACATTGGCGGCAAACTCCGTGGCTTGCGGGCTTGTGCACGCCAGCTTTCTTAGACTCTTATTTTGTTAGCGCAGGCAGTATAGAGCAGCGCTTTCATTGTGAAGACAGGAACTATGTGGTCGGTCTTTAGGGTTTTGACAGGAGGTGTGGTTGAAATAAAAACTGTTTCTCGCCTCCCTGACGGGCTTTTTTTCCTTCACACTGAGCTCGCAGCAGCCAGCATCATCTCACAAGACCCTCGGGTGCCGTGAATGTCAATCAAGTGACGTCAGTGTTTCCCACACATTCATTTATTTGTGGCGGCTCGCCACGAAAGAATTACGTCCGCCACAAATAGATTTTTTTTTTGGTCCTGTCCAGCTTCTCAGGCAAATCATATAGTTGATGTAGATGCCCATATAGGCTGTTCAGATTTACTTTACAAAAGAGAAGTGTAGCATACTTCTCTTGTTGCCTTATTTGTATTTGACCACTACTGTTTTCTGTTTATTTGTTACTGACTGTGGCAGGACACCTCTGCCTCTGTTTCACTTTATGTTGCTGGTAAATAATATGGTTGTAGTAGTAGGCTAAAGTTAAATTATTTAGTATGCACTAATAAAGGGGCAGAGCTTTAAGAGACATTTTAGCTTTTATATTTTATAACATATATTTTTTGTAAGAACCACAATTAATAAATATATTTCAGTGAATAACTTATTGTTCAAATCTGTATATAAATATGTACATAAAGTGTTGTAATTATATTGTAAAATGGATGGATGGATGGATGGATGGATGGATGGACGGACATTAAAAAATAAATAAATAAATAAATAAAAAAATAAAAAATAAAACAAAACTGTTATTATTAATTAGTAAGTATACATTTTTTGAGCCTTTTTAGAGAAAATCATATAGTAGTAAATTAAGCAAATTAATCGATGATGTCATGGTGACCACGCCCATAGCCACGCCCCCACCGCCACAGGTATCCTGGCAGTTTATGGGAAACACTGGACGTCATAGTGAAGATTTTTGATCGCTAATTTCTAGGACTATTTTTTCAACGCCTGGTTGGCGATCGACTGACACACCCTCCGCGATCGACCGGTAGCTCGCGATCGACGTAATGGACACCCCTGATCTATGGCCCCCTGGATGATATTTGATTAGAATTAGAACCGGCCGGCGGGCCACAGCCGCCTGCCGCTGTTTTGCACGCACCAATACTCCATCAGTGTTGGCGCTAGGAATTTTCAAAATGGGGTCCCTGGGACCCCATCAAGTCATAAAAATGGGGTCCCACAGTACATTTTTGGAGTCCCACTTTTTTTGCAAGCATTTTGAAAACAAATGATAAATGTATGCATTATCCTGTTATATCTCACATCTTATATTGTGTTTTGGAAAAAGGCTGTCATAAACGTTACTTAATTCATAAAAAAAAAAAAAAACAATACAAAAAAAACCTAATTTTTATGCATATATAAATGTATTCAGTTATAAACATTCATTCATTTTCCTCTTTCCTTCATGGATCTAAACTTTACCGCTGCTGGTATTCTTTTCTATATTTTTATTGTAATATTTTCAGAATGTGTTTGTTATATTTTTGGCCAAAGTAAGACAAAAATCAATCTGAAGTTGTCTTTATTTTTTAAGTTTTAATGCCACGATTTTAATAGTCCGGCCTGCGTGTGCACAGATTTTCCTCAAGGCGGCCCCTGAGCTAAAATTAGTTTGACACCCTTGATCTAGACCAAGAGCAAATATTTTAAATGTATATTCAATCATCATAGGTCCCCTTTCCTATGTGCACCCCTAGGACCTCAAACCAGCATTACATGTGTTCCTTACATGATATGACCTGGACATTGCATTGCTGCAGCAACGACATAATCCCATCTGACTGTTTATACCGCCCCCATTCTCTTGTCCTACTTCAAAGCTATAAAAAACTACTGTTATTGTACTGCTTTTGTATGTACCAACTATTCAGTTGCAGTGACCAGCACCATCTCTGCACTTTTCTATTTGGCTGTATAATGTTCCAACAAAATTGTGTTGACATGTATAACTGATAATATGACAATGACGATAAAGGATTGATAGATTGAACGTTGAAGTATTTTCCCCCCCAATGTCTAATAATCTGTTTAGTGAGGCTTGTACATTTGTGGTATGAAGGCAAACCTTGCTGTCAGGTGGCTGCTTGAAGCTTTGAGTGTGAACAGATCTGCAGGTTTGTTTCTTCTGCTCCACTTTGGGTATTCGCCCCTTTGGTTCACCATCTTCCTTTTTCTGTTTCTCTTTGCAGGTAAAGTCGGCGATGGTCAACTTTTTACCGGGAGGGGAAAGAGTTGAAGACTTGTCCGTGGTGGAGTCTGGACTTTGGACGGATGTCGATGACGGGGAGATGCGACGAGGCCTTCACAAGGGGGCACATTATATTTTGAATTGTAAAAGTGGTTAAAAGGACAGTCTGTGTGTGAATGTTTTGTCATCTTGTCCTTACTTCAGGTGAACACCTGTCAACAGAGAAGATTTTGGGACATTTTGCTGTCCTGCGGCTTCCACAGTTTTCTAAAAAAAAAGAATATAAAAAAGAAATGTTAAAATTTAAATGCTAACAGTTAGCATATTAGCCAGATAGTGTCAAGTAACAAATATACAGTTGCGATCAAAAGTTGACATGCACTTGTAAAGAACATAATGTCATGGCTGTCTTGAGTTTCCAATACTTTCTGCAACTCTTATTATTTTGTGATAGAGTGATTGGAGCACATACTTGTTGGTCACAAAAAACATTCATGAAGTTTGGTTATTTTATGAATTTATTATGAGTCTACTGAAAATGTCACCAAATGTGCTGGGTCAAAAGTATACATACAGCAATGTTAATATTTGCTTACATGTCCCTTGGCAAGTTTCACTACAATAAGACACTTTTGGTAGCCATCCACAAGCTTCTGCTTGAATTTTTGACCACTCCTCTTGACAAAATTGGTGCAGTTCAGCTAAATTTTTTGGTTTTCTGACATGGACTTGTTTCTTCAGCATTGTCCACACGTTTAAGTCAGGACTTTAGGAAGGCCATTCAAAAACCTTAATTCTAGCCTGATTTAGCCATTCCTTTACCATTTTTAACGTGTGTTTGGGGTCATTGTCCTGTTGCAACACCCAACTGCGCCCAAGACCCAACCTCCGGGCTGATGATTTTAAGTTGTCCTGAAGAATTTGGAGGTAATCCTCCTTTTTCATTGTCCCATTTAAAGCAGCAGTTCCATTGGCAGCAAAACAGGCCCAGAGCATAATACTACCACCACCATGCTTGACGGTAGGTTTGGTGTTCCTGGGATTAAAGGCCTCGCCTTTTCTCCTCCAAACATATTGTTGGGTATTGTGGCCAAACAGCTCAATTTTTGTTTCATCATCATATATACACAGTATAAAACATATGATAAAATATATGTATACATTTTAATCTAAATATTAAATTAATAAAAACAACATTCAAAGGATAATAGTAGAAATATTAATGACACAGTAAAATAACAGAAAGATGATTAATGACGTTCTTCATCTAAATGGGAATATATGAACATCCTCGCAGTCTGCATCCTAATGACAGCAGACTTTGTACATTAAGTGGTATTTTATTATGTTTGCTGGCCCTCACAAAGTCTGCAGTTAGTTATATTTAGTGATGAAGACAACATTCATCGCCGTGTCTCTCATAATGATTGTGAACGTTAGGCAAATTCCCCAAAAAAGTACAGTTCCACTTTAAATTCGATGGAATGAAAAGCGGACAAAAAAGGGCAAGACATTACTCTCTGTGAATGTTTTTCGGCATTCCCGCGATGACTAAATAAAGGAGCATGAACTTATCTTACCAGGTGACGTGTGTTGACAAGTTCAAGGACACAAGTTTCTGCTATCACTTCTCCCCCGTTCTCTTCCTCTCCTGACATCAGACAGACACCAGTTTCAGCATCGACACAGGTCACATTATTAAAGTACATCCACGGTTTCAAATCAAAGCAAAACAAGGATCATCGTTTATGGAGGGCAGACAATCTTTAGTGTCCCGCTCGGGGGATATCCCTTAAAACGAAACGAGTGTGTGATCAAACCTTAATTGTAATTACTTTTTGATTAATTAATAGCAATCTTACCTAATAACCTCAGAGGAACGGCAAATATATACATGCTTTAGCACTTAGCACAAGGAAAAGTTTTTTTTTGGAACAGCCTGAGTGATGAGCTCAAACACTGTTCAAACGTTGAGCATTTTAAGGAATTGTACAAATCTAATATTTTGGTTCGGTATAGGCTTGTTTTGAATGTGAGAATGAATGACTTACATGACTTACCGGTACTTATGATGATATATTGAGGTAATTGTAAGCACAATGTTCTGGGCAAATCCAGTTATGTGGATCCAAATGAATGTAATAAAATGTGGTTCAGAGGAAACTGGATATCATTTAAAGTTAACTACCGTATTTTTCGGAGTATAAGTCGCTCCGGAGTATAAGTCGCACCGGCCGAAAATGCATAATAAAGAAGGAAAAAAACATATATAAGTCGCATTTTTTGGGGAACAATTTATTTGATAAAACCCAACACCAAGAATAGACATTTGAAAGGCAATTTAAAATAATAAAGAATAGTGAACAACAGGCTGAATAAGTGTACGTTATATGAGGCATAAATAACCAACTGAGAAGGTGCCTGGTATGTTAACGTAACATATTATGGTAAGAGTCATTCAAATAACTATAACATATAGAACATGCTATAAGTTTACCAAACAATCTGTCACTCCTAATCGCTAAATCCCATGACATCTTATACGTCTAATCTCTTACGTCAGGGGTGTCCAAACTTTTTCCAATGAGGGCCAAACACGGAAAAATTAAAGCATGCGGGGGCCATTTTGATATTTTTCATTTTCAAACCATAACAAAATATATGGATTTTTTTTTTTTTTTTACCTTTAGGGGTCCCGGGGACCATAAAGGGTTCAAGTCATTAAAATGTTAAAAACAAGTCGAATTATTATTATTTATTTTTATTTAACACTTACAGTAAATCTCTACAGTATATCAACTTCAGGTTGGTATAAAGTTAAAAAAACCCACAAAGGTTTTATGCCTTTTCTGTCAAAGACAACTTAGTTTTTTTTATAATAAAACTGAAATATGCAGTATTTCCCCCACTGCCCAAAACATTCAGAAAGCAATGTTTGATGTGAAGTACTTAGAGCCTTAAAAAGATCAATAATGTAGGACACCATTGATTTTAATTCATTATTATTTTTGAGTAATCACAGTGAAAAGATAAATAAAATCCCATTAAATATAGTTGGGATCCAAAAGGTGCCCCACTCATAAAGTGATACATTTTTATGTTATTTTTTTTACTTTCAACACTTAAGTTACGAGATCAACTTCAGATATATCTGTCCATTTTACGTTTGAACTATTATTTTGTTTGTTTTATGCTCTTTTGTCAAAGAAAATGTTGATGATTTTGTATGGCAACCACACAACATTTTGTGCAATATTTTCCACATAAAACATTTTAAAGTGAAATATTTGAAATAATTGGAGCCTTGAATAGGTCAATAATTCATTATAACATTGATTATTAAATTTTTTTTTGAGCAATGGCAAAAAAAGAAAAATAAAGATAGACAAAAGAAAAAAACAGCCTGCATGGCAGCTTTGTGTCAACATTGCAACTTTTTCTAGTTAGATTTCACCTCATTCCACTTTTTTTAATGGTTTTTTTAATTTTTGCAATAGCATTTCCAGTATGTGTGGCGGGCCAGTAAACAATTAGCTGCGGGCCGCCAATGGCCACCAGGCCGCACTTTGGACACACCTGTCTTACGTGAATGAGCTAAATAATATTATTTGATATTTTACGCTAATGTGTTAATTTCGCACATAAGTCGCTCCTGAGTATAAGTCGCACCCCCGGCCAAACTATGAAAAAAACTGTGACTTATAGTCCGAAAAATACGGTATGTAAAAAAAGGGGGGTGATTCAAAAAGTTCATACTTCTTCCCTGTTAGAATAATTGTATCTAAGTTATCACAAAAACTTTGTGTTTCAATGAGTTCCCGGCGAGAAGCCAAAACATGTCTTTGAACCTACCAAGAAGAAGGCTTGTAAAACTCCACTGTGTAGGGGGGGAGCAACATGAAGGTGTTCTGTTTCTTTCATGTATTGTAATCAACAGAAAGATATTGTCTTGACCCAGGAACTACAAAAAGCGAAGAGGAAGCAGGACCAGACTCCCCTCCAGGCACCGCTTTTTTGAACTGTTTTACGAAACTCTTTTACAACCTCTTTTTTGAACCGACCTTTTCTTTTGAACTGTTTTGTAATCAAAGGCGATGGCTGTTTACGACCCCCGTCCCTTTGGAAGCAGCTGTTGCCATGTGGTCATGGAAAGTCCAAATCAAAGAAGGAGGCGTACAATCTTTTGGCAGAGCGTGCTGAGACCAGTGTCCAGGCGTCTCTCCTCAAATTGAGCCAAATTGAATTCTGTCTCTGTTTAATTCCTTGCTTCTTGTCTCGTATAATAGATGTCATCAGTGTTTGAACCTGACATTCCCATTACCCTTTTGAGATGTGCTTAAATTGATTGCCTTTTTTTGTGAAATAATAATATTTCCATTGAGCACAAGACTTTCCTCTGGAGATACATATGTATATTATGTACTACACGTATGATATGGAACTGACTATGACATACTCAATAAACAACAAAAATCAGTACCTGCAATGTGGGATGTTTCCATTTCACACGTGTCAGGAACAAGTATGTCTGTTCTTTTGGCATTTTTTGGACCACCAACCAATTCGTTTGTTGGATCTAAAAATTAAAAATAAATAAAAATGGGGTCACAAATAAGATTTTACCTTATTTGTCCATCTCAGGTTCTTCAGAGACCATAGACATTATGATACATTGCAGCGTTTCCCATACCTTCATCTATTTATGGCGGCCAGCCAATAGTAACTTTGGACAGCTACAAACAGATTTGGCTCTCGCGAGTTAACACATCATCGTGGATCTTAAGAGTTGCATGGATTTCCGACAAAAAATTATGTATGCTCAAATCCATAAAACTTTGTACGCACAGTTTGAGATGCATTAAAGCAGGGGTCGGCAACCCAAAACGTTGAAAGAGCCATATTGGACCAAAAATACAAAAAACAAATCTGTCTGGAGCTGCAAAAAATGAAAAGCCGTATATAAGTCTTATAATGAATGCTACACATGACGTAAGTGTCTATATTAGCTATAATAGCCTACTTTCAAAATGACTATGGCTGAAGCAAATCTTCGTTGAATGAAATGTTGAAATTCAACATTTATTCTACACATTTTTACAACATTCAAAACCATTAGTAAATCAGAGGCTACTCAAAAGGTGAGATAACTGGAAATTACTGGCTTTTAATGGCCAAAGGTATAGATGTGTGTGTCCAAGTTAAAGAAACGGCAGGCTGTCTTCTTTTAATAGATTTATTACAATCTTTGGCAAGCTAGGTAATGTTTGCTGTGGTCTGGAACAACATGGCACACAAACAACTATCTGAAATGCAGCCAATATTACATACATACACAATGTGTCATAAGACATGCGACGCTAAATTATATACAAAGAGGATAAAAGTAAAGGATATTAAATGAGCTCAAATATAACTACAAATGAGACATAATGATGCAATATGTACATACAGCTAGGTTAAATAGCATGTTAGCATTGATTAGCTTGCAGTCATGCACTGACCAAATATGCCTGATTAGCACTCGACAAAATGAGACAAAGAAGGAGTGGAAGATTTTACATGTAAACAAACTGTTGCATCACAGTCCACACTATGGTGAGTTCTAGAACATCAACATGTTCTATCTACACTTCTGTTAAAATGTAATAATCACTTATTCTTCTGTTGTTTGGATACTTTACATTAGTTTTGGATAATACCTCAAATATAGGTATTAATCCGATACCAAGTAGTAACAGGATCTTACATTGGTCATACTCAAAGTCCTCATGTGTCCAGGGACATACTTTCTGAGTTTATAAACATAATATAATGTTTAAAAATTATTTTGTGACGATAAAAAATATAGATGTAATCAGAGTAGTATCAACTAGATATGCTATTGTACTTGGTATCATTACATTGGATGTCAGGTGTAGATCCACCCATTCAGGGGTGCTAGCTTTTGTTAGCGGTGACGCCAGTGAGCTATTGTATTCTCATACGGTGTCTAGTGAAGCATGTTTAGCTATTCCTCGTCCTGCAGGGATGATACTTGTAAGAAACTCACTTTATTTGTCGCCATGATTAGTGATTTAGAAGTAGCTAAAACACTGCTGACTGCGGATGGACGTTCGTTGCTATCTAGCTAGCCATGTCTTAACACACCTCGTACTGAGGGTGTTTCAGTGTTGTAACTTAATATTTATCGTCAGTTTTGTTAGAATAATTATGTATAAGTTATCACACAACTCTTATGCTTAAAGGCCGTTGCTATAGTTATTATCTATTGTGCTCAAGTTGTACTTTTCTTTCTGTGCGAAGGCACACAACTTGTTATCTTCCACTGCAAGTTGCCTCGTAGCAGCAGTTTCTGTTTTCCAGACTGCTAAACAGCCAAGGACGGACATCAAGTACCTCAACGAAGATAAAACGACAACACGCAGACAAAGCAGAGCCAGGGCCAAATCTCGAGCTCAACACATTTGCATTCTGAATAATAATAATAATAATAATAATCACGTATTGTGTCTACTGGGGCTGCTTGCGTAATATGTGTCCCCTCCCTTTAGAAGCAGCCTCAGTGATTTTAACTAGGGAACTCCTGAATAAATAGAGGAGCGCGTGGGACTGTCCCTTAGAGCGTGGTGGGAGACTGTAACGGAGTGTGCAGCCCAATACGTTTCTCCTCATGAGCAAAATTGAACTCTGTCTCTGCCTGATTCCTTGCCTCTTGTCTTGTTTAATAGATAGTTTGGTGTTTGAACCTGACATTTTTTAGGCCAAAATGCGTGCATTCTCCCTTTTCTGTCCACACACTGTTTCTGCTTGTAAGTACTCGGTGATTGTGCGCTGCCGAACATGCTCCTCTGCTCGTAAAACCAGCAATGTCATGACGTGACGACGCGCCGCCATGCTCATTGGGACCCGGTACTTTTCAAACAGAGTATAGTACCGTTTTTTATTCTTTAGTACTGCGATACTAATAGTATATAGTACCGGTATACCGTACATCCCTACACCCCACAAATAGATTGCAGTGCTTTGGTAAAAACTGTATTGAACTATACTGACCTTTGAAAAGTGACTTTAACTTGAATGAAGGCTCTTCTGCGTAGCGAACATGTCTTCTCTTCTCACCGGTTTTACGTTTCCTCAGTTTGTTGGCCAAAGGAAGCGAGCTGGCCAGAACCGGTGAGTCTGGGATGATGCCATCTTCCTGTTCCTGGGGATCGGAGCTGATAATGGCATAAATATCACACATCTACCGTGTTTGATTAGAGAAGTGACAAGCCCAAAGGAGAACATGGCTTGGTCAACTAGGTTTGTCTACAAAATGATTCTCGTTGTCTTTAAATGATGTTCCAACACTCACCAATTCTTAAACTTTTCCAGCTCAGTGTACAGTTTACGATTTTCATCTTCAAGACATTTATTTTCATGCTCTGTACAGATACACAAAAATTTCATTAGTGTGAAAACAGCGTTTTAACATTTTTTATTAGTAAGATATCCAGTATCCTACACGTAATTTTACAATAATAACAAGTACCGTATTTTTCGGACGATAAGGCACACTTAAATCCTTTTGATTTTTTCATTCACAAAACTCGACAGTGCGCCTTATAACCTGGTGCGCCTAATTGGTACACGGTGAAATGATAAATGTGACAAGTAGATGGCAGTCACACATAAGAGATACATGTAGACTGCAATATGATGGCAGTCACACCTAAGAGATATGTGTAGACTGCAACATGATTCAAGTAAACACCAAAACGTTATATGTTCCATTGAAAATATAGAACATTACACACGGCACTCAAAAATCTATCAAAATTTTTTTTAGTACGACAAGAAGCCGCACCGCTTGATGGATTGTACTGTGTGTCAACATACGAGTATTATGTTGTGTGTGTATAAGGTAAGACATTATCTGGCATTTTGTTTTATGCAAAGGAGACTTTTTTTTACCTTCCGGTACCTGCTGGTATGTATTTGGGATCTTCATAAGTCCTGAAAATTTGCGCGAGTCCGCCTTTGTAGTCCGTGCCGACAACGTAGTCAATAAGCTCCTTCTTTTTCTCTATCTTCTTGTTATGGGACATTCAACCTCCACTGTTGCCCTTTCAAATATAAAATAGTGTAAAGTTCTTACTTACATCTGTCAGTAAACTCGCCATGAAAGTGCTAAAACATACCGGTATAGTGAGTTTACATTATTCACCCAAGGAACTTTAGTTATTAGAGAATTCCGGTTGGACGGTTTTTCACGGGACACATTTCTGGCCTTCTTGTTGTTTCCGGATGAGGAGATGCTGCTCCGTTATCGATTGAAGTAAAGTGTGAATGTCATTAAAACAGTTAGCGCCATCTTTTGACACTTCTTCCACTCCCGTCCTTGCACGCTACACCGCTACAACAAAGATGATGGGGAGAAGACGCTGTCGAAGGTGAGCCACGTAAATAAGTCCGCCCACTAAAAGGTGCATCCTGAAGCAACTGTCAGAAAGCGACTTGAAGATGATGTGTAAAACATCTTCTATGCAACATTTTGACCAAAGAACCACCATTACATGTTATGTAGACCACAAGGAAGTCTTTTATATTTAGAAAAAAATAATAATAATATGACCTCTATGCGCCCTATAATTCGGTGCGCCTTTTGAATGAAAATAAACCTGACTAGACCCGCTCATCGGCAGTACGCTTTATAATCCGGTGCATTTTATGATCCGGAAAATACGGTAAATAGGCAACATTTTATGACTAATCCACATCACACTCACTCATCTTGGTGATAAGCCGCTCATTTTGCTCTTGACTACTCTTTAGGTTACCCTCCAAGATTAAACAGCGATCACATTCTCCCGTTCGGAGTCTGAACACAGTAGAAAGAAAAAAGGCAAAAAATTATTATTGAGGTCAAGTGTCGATATCAGCATCTTTTAATATTCGTTATTGAGATAACTGTCGTGCAGTGCACTTAAATACAGTATGTAACAACAGTGAATACCGCATTAAATCAAAAACGAAAAGTTTGCAGTGTTTCCCACACATTCATTTATTTGTGGCGGCCCGCCACGAAAGGATTACGCCCGCCACAAATTTAAAAAAAATGTTTTTTTTTTTTTTTGTCCTGTCCAGCTTCTCAGGCAAATCATATAGTTGATGTAGATGCCCATATAGGCTGTTCAGATTTACTTTACAAAAGAGAAGTGTAGGATACTTCTCTTGTTGCCTTATTTGTATTTGACCACTACTGTTTTCTGTTTATTTGTTACTGACTGTGGCAGGACACCTCTGCCTCTGTTTCACTTTATGTTGCTGGTAAATAATATGGTTGTAGTAGTAGGCTAAAGTTAAATTATTTAGTATGCACTAATAAAGGGGCAGAGCTTTAAGAGACATTTTATTTTTTATAAGATGTATTTTTTGTAGAACCACAATTAATAAATATATTTCAGTGAATAAGTTATTGTTCAAATCTGTATATAAATATGTACATAAAGTGTTGTAATTATATTGTAAAATGGATGGACGGATGGATGGATGGACCTTTATAACAAAACTGTTATTATTAATTAGTAAGTATACATTTTTTGAGCCTTTTTAGAGAAAATCATATCATTGTAGTAAATTATGCAAATTACTCGATGATGTCATGGTGACCACGCCCATAGCCACGCCCCCACCGCCACAGGTATCTTGGCAGTTTATGGGAAACACTGGTTTGTGTGTATTAAAACATGTGCAAACTTGATAGAACATGCAAAGCTGATCAATTAATTTATTGAGTTAGAAATAAAAATATTAGACGTATCGTCTGTCTAGCACTTCCATTTTTGAGTTGATGAAAGACTAAATGGCTGATTTGGAGCTTGCAGAAAATGTGGTACAGATTATATTTGTGTGCTTCATGTTTTACAAGCACACACATTGCAAAACACAACAGGTTGGAGCATGAAAAAAAAGTGGCTTACGCTTTTTTTTTAACTTGATTAATGGTCCTAACTTACTTAATGTTATGTGGAGGGCCCCAATGACTAGGTTTGCTTTAGGGCCCCAAATGACTAAATCTGGTTATCATTTGTGCATGCAACCGCAACATGCTCACAAAGAGTACATGCAATTTTATAGGTTGTGCATGCTATTAAGCATTTGTTTTTTGCGATCTTATTAGTCTTTAGTTTGACTTTGTGGATTATTTTATGGTCACCAACCTGTGACTCAGCACTTTAAAAGAAAGCAAATTATAGCTTTTTGTGTTTCATTTATACAACTGGTAACATTTAAATGGTACTTTCTTTATGAAGCATGACCTCCACTCAAACAGTCTGAACACAATGCTATTTTGTGGGCATAATGTTTCAATTGAACAGCTATATAAATGCAAATATTATTTGGTCTAAATAGTTACCTGTCCTCTAAAAGACCGATGGCATCCTGCAGAGTTTTGGTCTGCTCCTTCAGCTCCTGGTTACGAGTGTAAAACACCTCAAGTCTCTGTGCGTCTCTGTGACAAACAAATAGTCTGTTAGGGTGATATAAATCGGACTAGAGACTAATAAATCACACTTAGACATAGCTGGGGTGCAATGTTTATAGATTTTGACTCTACAATTATGGCCTGAGAAAAAATCACGGTTTCACGATAATCACAATTACTATGCTTTGATTATATGCTTTGTCTTGAAGCCGCTTACTTATATATGTAATAAATCTTTATCAACTGGAACTTTTCCTGACAAAATGAAAATTGCTAAAGTTATTCCGATTTACAAAAATGGTGATAAACATATGGTCTCAAATTATAGACCTGTGTCTCTACTACCTCAATTTGCAAAAATTCTTGAGGAATGATTTGTAAATAGACTTGATGAGTTCATTGACAAACATGAGCTACTGAATGATCATCAGTATGGGTTCAGGAGTAATCGATCTACATCCCTAGCGGTGATGGACTTTGTAGAAAACGTAGCTACAGCAATAGAAAAGAAGCAACACACAGTTGGAGTATTAATTCACTTATGTAAAGCTTTTGACACAATCGATCATTCCTTAGTACTGCAAAAATTGGAAAACTATGGCATAAGAGGTGTTTCACAACAGTGGTTAAGTAGTTATTTAAGTAATAGATCTCAATATGTGGAAATTAATAAGACTAAATCACAGCCAAGAAGAGTAACTTGTGGGGTTCCACAAGGCTCGGTATTGGGACCTAAATTATTTCTACTATATTTAAATGATATTTGCTCAGTATCTAATAAATTGAAATGTATTATGTTTGCAGATGATACAAATGTATATTGTTCAGGAGAAGACTTGAAGGAAGTGTTGAGGATGTTAGAGGTTGAGTTGATTCAGCTAAAAAAATGGTTTGATATTGATGAGTTGTCATTAAATGATAAGAAAACTAAATTTATGGTGTTTAGTGGTGTAAGGACAAATTGTGAAGCAAAATTTAAATTAAATCTAGTGGAAATTGATATGAAACTAAATTCTTGGGAATAATAATTGATCATAAATTATGTTGGAAACCGCATATTGAATATATAAAGGGAAAAATATCCAAATCCATTGCTATTCTTTATAAAGTAAGACACATGCTGAATAAGAAATGTCTACATATGTTATATTATTCTTTTATTTTTCCATATTTAACATATTGTGTTGAAGTTTGGGGAAATGTTTATAGAACAAACGTAGACCCAATAATTAAACTTCAAAAAAGGGTAATTAGAATAATACACAAAGCGTGCTACTATGAACATACCAGTCCATTATTTATAAGTTCTAATGTGTTAAAATTTTCAGATATTGTGTTTTTAAAAACAATGGAAATTATGTTTCGAGTAAAGAACAACAGCCTTCCAGCTTGTATTCTTAAGTTATTTAAATTAAGAGGAGAAAACTATAATTTACGGGGATATTGATTTTTGAAATAGGTAAAGTAAGAACGAGTATAAAATACAAATGTATTTCAGTTTTAGGAGTTAAATGGTGGAACAAGCTCAGTGATGAGTTGAAGACATGTACTTCTTTGTTAAGGTTTAAGAAAACATTGAAAGGTGAAATAATTAAAAATTATAAAATATAGTAAGAATTACTTTCATCCCATTGATTTTTTTATTTATTGTGATGTTCCAGGCAATCTTATTTTCAGTGGAGGTATAGGATAGGCAAATATAAGCTTTGGCTTCAGCCTATTCCTTTTTCGGTCATTCTTTTTATTTTATTTTTGTGTGTAAATGTGTATCGATTGTTAAATATGTATAATTTGTACTGTTAAACTGGTCACACAAAATGGTTAATGGTTGATTATATGACCAAAACTTATTTCATTCATTCATTATTTTCACAACAAAAAATGTATAGAATCAGACGTTCGTCACAGATTTATTAACTGTTTATTGCGGTCAGTAATAACAGTAATCAAATAAGATTATGATAACTGTACCAAATAATAAATAATACAAAAAAGTATTAATAAGTTAATTACTGTACTATCCTTATAAGATTAAGATTAACTTTATTGATTCCCCCAGTGGGAAATGTTACTGATGTGGGTATTAAATTGTCAATAACTGTCATCCATGCCTATTTATTTATTTTAAAATGAATTTAGGAATATCGTAGTACTTTGTGGTTCCTTGTCCTGAATTCACGCGATTTCTACAACCCCACATGACGGATGCGTGGCCCATTTCGCACAGAAATAACAATGGAGGCGTGCCTGGATAAAAGTGTTTGCATACACGCTTCGCTTAGTTTTGACACACAAGATGGTGGATGTTGCATCGGAAACCTATCTATAGTTAATCGTTGCTAGATAGGAGCTCGACTACTCACAAGCACCGATCTTTTTTCAACTTGCTTACTTTCTCCTCCAGTTCTGCAAAAACAAACAAGTGCAAAATGATTACCGTAAGTGTCGAGCAGAGCAAGCGTGATATCTATGGATCCTCATCCAGGTGTTTGTTAAATACACATTTAACAAACATGGCACAGTTGTCTTACCCTGCAGTGTTTTTTCATGGCACTCCCCAAGTTGTTTCCATAAAGTGTGAAAGAGGTCGGTGGGTTTGGGTGTGCTGGTGGGGCTGTTCATCCTGTCATTCGATGCCGGAGTCGCCCTGCGTGCCAAAATGTTCCATCATTGGTGCAGGTACAGTCGTGGTCAAAAGTTTACATACACTTGTAAAGAACATAATGTCATGGCTATCTTGAGTTTCCAATCATTTCTACAACTCTTATTTTTTTGTGATAGAGTGATTGGAGCACATACTTGTTGGTCACAAAAAACATTCATGAAGTTTGGTTCTTTTGTGAATTTATTATGGGTCTACTGAAAATGTGCTGGGTCAAAAGTATACATACAGCAATGTTAATATTTGCTTACATGTCCCTTGGCAAGTTTCACTGCAATAAGGCGCTTTTGGTAGCCATCCACAAGCTTCTGCTTGAATTTTTGACCACTCTTCTTGACAAAATCGGTGCAGTTCAGCTAAATGTGTTGGTTTTCTGACATGGACTTGTTTCTTCAGCATTGTCCACACGTTTAAGTCGGGACTTTGGGAAGGCCATTCTAAAACCTTCATTCTAGCCTAATTTAGCCATTCCTTTACCACTTTTGACGTGTGTTTGGGGTAGGGATGTCCGATAATATCGGACTGCCGATATCATTGGCCGATAAATGCTTTAAAATGTAATATCGGAAATCTATTTATTTATATCTGAACCTTATTGCTCCGTTGTCCTGCACTACCATCAGCTAATGCAACGGAATTTCGTTCTTATCTGTACTGCAAAGTTCAAATTTGAATGACAATAAAAGGAAGTCTAAATCTTGACGGTAGGCATGGTGTTCCTGGGATTAAAGGCCTCACCTTTTCTCCTCCAAACATATTGCTGGGTATTGTGGCCAAACTGGTCAATTTTTGTTTCATCTGACATCACATGGACAAAGATAAGACCTTCTGGAGGAATGTTCCGTGGTCAGATGAAACAAAAATTGAGCTGTTTGGCCACAATACCCAGCAATATGTTTGGAGGAAAAAGGTGAGGCCTTTAATCCCAGGAACACCAATTCCTACCGTTAAGCATGGTAGTGGTAGTATTATACTCTGGACCTGTTTTGCTGCCAATGGAACTGGTGCTTTAAATGGGACAATGAAAAAGGAGGATTACCTTCAAATTCTTCAGGACAAGCTAAAATCATCAGCCCGGAGGTTGGGTTTTGGGCGCAGTTGGGTGTTCCAACAGGACAATGACCCCAAACACACGTCAAAAGTGGTAAAGGAATGGCTAAATCGGGCTACAATGAAGGTTTTAGAATGGCCTTCCTAAAGTCCTGACTTAAACGTGTGGACAATGCTGAAGAAACAAGTCCATGTCAGAAAACCAACACATTTGGCTGAACTGCAACAATTTTGTCAAGAGGAGTGGTTAAAAATTCAACCAGAATTGATTGATTGAAACTTTTATTAGTAGATTGCACAGTACAGTACATATTCTGTACAATTGACCACTAAATAGTAACACCCGAATAAGTTTTTCAACATGTTAAAGTCGGGGTCCACGTTAATCAATTCATGGTGAAGCTTGTGGATGGCTACCAAAAGCACCTTATTGCAGTGAAACTTGCCAAGGGACATGTAAGCAAATATTAACATTGCTGTATGTATACTTTTGACCCAGCACATTTTCAGTAGACCCATAATAAATTCATAAAAGAACCAAACTTCATGAATGTTTTTTGTGACCAACAAGTATGTGCTCCAATCACTCTATCACAAAAAAATAAGAGTTGTAGAAATGATTGGAAACTCAAGACAGCCATGACATCATGTTCTTTACAAGTGTATGTCAACTTTTGACCACGACTGTATGTCAACAAATGGGGGGGAAAAGTTCGAAGTTGGCTTCTGCGCATGTCCGATTTTTCGAGGTCAAAGTTCGTGCAGGATAAACAAAGCCAAGCGACTCCATACTTTTTTTTTTAAAGTAAACTTCGTCAGTTCGTGGTTGGTTTTTACTCTTTAGCGTGAATAGTAGTAAATATATTTCAGAATTATTGTTTATTCCTGCTTCGTGTATATTTGTCAATAGGCCGAAAGACAACACTAAAATGAAACGTCCTTCCGCAGCGTTCCTGTTTTAGAAAAGCACCGAGCTGCGACATTCAAGTTTGAATTATAAGCAAAATAAAATACTCACATAGACACAAAAGGTTTTTTTAAATGTTCCGGCGTACAAAAACATGTTTGGAAACGATGCTTCCTGGCGAGAAATAGACAGGAAGAAGCGTAGAGGGAATTGCAAATCGCCGCGCCGCAATGCCTGCCGGGTAAAGATTCTTCTTCGTATTTTAAACATAGCTCATGTCGGGTTCATTAGTAGCATACTGCCATCAAGTGGAGGGAGTCGACCACCGGCTTTTTACATGGTATAAGTATACTTTAGGCCAGCGGTCTCCAACCACCGGCCCGCGCAGAAACATTAATTACTTTATTTTATTTAATAATTTAATTGAATTAACGCATTTTTCTCCAACTTAACATTCGCCTGTCCCACTAAACACAGCAATAAGCTTGTTTATAGATGTATATTACAACTCCTGACAGGAAGTCACCATTTGTATATATAGTATATATACAAATTATTATATATATATATAACAGCACATTAATGCACATTAACGAACATATAACATTTGAATGTGCCAGATTGTAGCCAAAAGCTACAGGTGCTGTTGTATATAGCAGGACCTCAGGACCCAACTTTTCCACTACACAGGGGCCCGGGGACCACTCCGATATTAACACTAAATTATTAATCTTACTCTTGGTTTTAATCATAGTCAATAAAAACAAAATATCTAACCTACTTACAGTGCACTACCTTATAAAATGATATCATATCAAGATCATATAATTAATCTAACAAACAAACCTTAGGCTTAGGTCAGGCTGATTGGACAAAATACATTTACAAACTGTATATAATATGTTATAAACTAAATTAATAATAAATATGTTTCTTAACTAAACTTTCAATCAAATTAAAGTGCAAATGAAAATCCAGCTCCACCACTTTAGTCATAATTTTTGCGCTTGAGAAATTTCTCTATGACATTAGCGCCATACTTCTTCTGTTTGTTTTATATCGTCATTACTGCCACAAGTGGTGGAAAAGTGTATTACAAAAAACAAGAAAAAAAACGAAGTAATAATAATATTTACAGATAACTCAAGTAAAAAAAATAAAACAATAAAAATGTATATGTAAATGTAAATGAAATATAATAAAATAATAAGAAAGGTGTAACAAAATCTGATCACGTCATTTTATATGGCCCACAAAAGCCTGGAAATAATATGTGTCGATAAAATACTTTATATTTTCTAACTAAAGGTATTAGGGGTTTTCTTGTAGTTTGACAGGGAATACGATAGTGTCCAATATTGCAACAAATATAAAATTATTCTAAATTTTTGGTCAAAATCCAAATAAATACTTAAATATTTCCTTAACTTACGATTTCGAAGCAAGTTATCCATCAAGTTGTACACTATAAAAATGACCAATAGATTTTACTTAAAAATTTGGGGAGTTTTTTAGTAAGTAAATAAAATAAAACCCCCAACAATTTGTCTTTTTTTCTTTACTGTAAAATCCACAGTTGAAGATTTTATGGTGCCACATTTAATTATGGTAAAAAAAACTGGCAGCCAAAATAAAATGAAACAGCAGTACTGTATTTCTATATGTATGTGGCGCTGCTGGTGGCAGGAGCTCTGTGCTCTTGTGTCATCCTTTTTGTGTTAAAGTTAAAGTACCAATGATTGTCACACACACACACACACACACACACACACACACGAGGTGTGGTGAAATTATTCTCTTGTTCATCCCCTAGGAGGTGAGGGGAGCAGTGAGCAGCAGCGGTGGCCGCGCCCGGGAATCATTTTTGGTGACTTAATCCCCCCAATTCCAACCCTTGATGCTGAGTGCCAAGCAGGGAGGTAATGGGTCTCATTTTTATAGTCTTTGGTATGACTCGGCCGGGGTTTGAACTCACAACTTACCCATCTCAGGGCGGACACTCTACTGATGTTTCCCTCAAGTTTTCATGTGGGTTTTTTTTTTTTTGGCCTTTTGGTTCGGGACCCTTTGGGTCTGTGCGTGACTTCCACTGTGTTTTTTTTTGTAAACTTCTGGATCTGCCTCCCGGGAGCCTTTTGGGCCATGGAGACCAGCTGCTGGGTCTTTGCCACACCAGAGTCCATTTGGAGAGACGCGGATGAAGAGGTATCGGACACCTCGGCCTCCTTAGACCAGCGTTTTTCAACCTTTTTTGAGCCAAGGCACATTTTTTTCATAAAAAAAATAGAAACTCCACCAGTTTTTCGTGCCTTATTTTGAGTTTGTTGTCGTTTCCTGTGTGTAGTGCTTTAGTTCCTGTCTTGCGCTGTTATTTTGGTGACCCTTCCTGTTTTGTTGGTACGCCTTCCTTGGAGTGCTATTGTCGGAATAACTGTACCTAAGTTATCACAATGAGTTCCCGGCGAGAAGACAAAAGCTGTCTTTGATCCGACCAAGCAAAAGGCTTGTAAAACTCCACTGTGTAGGATGGGAAGCAACATGAAGGTGTTCTGTTTCTTTTATGTATTGTAATCAACAGAAAGATATATTGTCTTGACCCGAGATCGACAAAGCGAAGAGGAAGCAGGACCTGACTCCCCTCCAGGGACCTCTTCTTTGAACTCTTTTTACGACCTTTTCTTTGAACTGTTTGTAATCAGAGGCGATGGCTGTTTACGACCCCCGTCCCTTTAGAAACAGCTGTTGCCATGTAATCAGGGAAAGTCCAAATAAAAAGAGGAGGCGTATAATCTTTCGTCAGGAGCGTGGTGAGACTGTGCAAAGAGTACACTCCAGACGTCTCTCCTTAATTGAGCCAAATTTAATTCTGTCTCAGTTTAATTCCTTGCTTCTTGTCTTGTTTAATAGATGTCATCAGTGTTTGAACCTGACAGCTATTGCCCGCACCTGCTTTGTTGTCGCAATCAAGACTATTTAAGTTGTGCGTACGCCATGCTTCTCTGTGTTGATTGTCATGTCATGTACGGATGTACTTTGTGGACGCCGTCTCCGCTCCACACGCTTTTTGATTGATTGATTGATTGAGACTTTTATTAGTAGGTTGCACAGTGAAGTACATATTCCGTACAATTGACCACTAAATGGTAACACCCGAATAAGTTTTTCAACTTGTTTAAGTCGGGGTCCACTTAAATTGATTCATGATACAGATATATACTATCATATATACTATCATCATAATACAGTCATCACACAAGATAATCACATTGAATTATTTACATTATTTACAATCAGGAGTGTGGAGGGGGGGTGGGGTGGGGGCGATATGGACATCAAGTAGTGGACATAGAGAGAGAGAGAGAGAGAGAGAGATCAGAAGGCATAAGAAAAAGAATCTGCATTTGACGCTTGTAAGTTTTTGCTGTCGTCCAGCATTCTGTTTTGGTTTACTTTGTAGCCAGTTCAGTTTTACTTTTGTTTTGCATAGCCATCCCTATGCTTCAGTGCCTTTTCCGAGCGGGACTTGCCTTTTGTTAGTTTTTGGTTTAGGCGTTCCATACCTCTTTACCTGCACGCTGTCTCCCGCTGTGCTCTGCATATTGGGATCACGACAAACCATCCTCGACACGTACCGACTTCTACAAAGCAACAAACTACCTGCCGCCACCTACTGACATGGGAGTATTACATTGTTACCCTGCCAAGCTCTACACAGCACAGGCACTAAACAACGGCGCATTATTATAATTATTGATTTGCAAAAAAAAATATTTTTTTGGGACCAATTAGGTGAAGTTGCATAATTTCCCACGCCGCACAGTGGTTGAAAAACACTGCCTTAGACGTATCCTCGCTCATCCATGCGGACTGGACACTGGCCGAGGGTTGCTTTGTTGGGTTCGCTCCTGTCTCTGGCCGTGCTCCCCCCTCCCCAGCAGACGATGACGTGGAACACCGCAGAGGCCACCACAGTGTATATGTTTTTTTTGTTGTCTTTGTTTTACTTTTGTTGCTGTATGTAGAAATGGCTGGTTGCATCTTTTAATGTCCTTTGATGTTTCCCTCTTACACACATGTTTATGTGTGCTATGGCTATGAGGATTTTTTCCCCTTGGCCTCGGTCCGTACCCCCTCTTTAGGGGCCCAGTCTCAGACTGAATTTTTTTTTTCTCACCTCCCCAGTCCCAGCGTTTACCTGTTTCTCACCTTTTTTGTAAGGGACGCCGGAAGTCGTCAGACCTGTCTGCGATCCTGTTTTGTCTCCCTGTAATGTTTGATCCTGTTCTGTCTCCCCGTAATGTTTGATCCTGTTTTGTCTCCCTGTAATGTTTGATCCTGTTCTGTCTCCCCGTAATGTTTGATCCTGTTGTCTCCCCGTAGTGTTTGATCCTGTTCTGCCCCCCCCGTAATGTTTGATCCTGTTCTGTGTCCCCGTAATGTTTGATCCTGTTCTATCTCCCCGTAATGTTTGATCCTGTTCTGTCTCCCCGTAATGTTTGATCCTGTTCTGTCTCCCCGTAATGTCTGATCCTGTTCTGTCTCCCCGTAATGTTTGATCCAGTTCTGTCACCCTGTAATGTTTGATCCTGTTCTGTCTCCCTGTAATGTTTGATGCTGTTCTGTCTCCCTGTAATGTTTGATCCTGTTCGGTCTCCCTGTAATGTTTGATCCTGTTCTGTCTCCCTGTAATGTTTGATCCTGTTCTGTCTCCCCGTAATGTTTGATCCTGTTTTGTCTCCCCGTAATGTTTGATCCTGTTCTGTCTCCCTGTAATGTTTGATCCTGTTCTGTCACCCTGTAATGTTTGATCCTGTTCTGTCTCCCTGTAATGTTTGATCCTGTTCCATCACCCTGTAATGTTGATCCTGTTCCGTCTCCCTGTAATGGTTGATCCTGTTCCGTCTCCCTGTAATGTTGATCCTGTTCTGTCTCCCTGTAATGGTTGATCCTGTTCTGTCTCCCCGTAATGTTTGATCCTGTTCTGTCTCCCCGTAATGTTTGATCCTGTTCTGTCTCCCCGTAATGTTTGATCCTGTTCCGTCTCCCCGTAATGTTTGATCCTGTTCCGTCTCCCCGTAATGTTTGATCCTGTTCCGTCTCCCCGTAATGTTTGATCCTGTTCTGTCTCCCCGTAATGTTTGATCATGTTCTGTCTCCCCGTAATGTTTGATGCTGTTCTGTCTCCATGTAATGTTGATCCTGTTCTGTCTCCCCGTAATGTTTAATCCTGTTCTGTCTCCCTGTAATGTTTGATCCTGTTATGTCTCCCTGTAATATTTTATCCTGTTCTGTCTCCCTGTAATGTTTGATCCTGTTCTGTCTACCCATAATGTTTGATCCTGTTCTATCTCCCTGTAATGTTTGATCCTGTTCTGTCTCCCCGTAATGTTTGATCCTGTTCTGTCTCCCAGTAATGTTTGATCCCGTTATGTCTCCCTGTAATATTTGATCCTGTTCTGTCTCCCCATAATGTTTGATCCTGTTTTGTCTCCCAGTAATGTTTGATCCCGTTATGTCTCCCTGTAATATTTGATCCTGTTCTGTCTCCCCGTAATGTTTGATCCTGTTCTGTCTCCCAGTAATGTTTGATCCCGTTATGTCTCCCTGTAATATTTGATCCTGTTCTGTCTCCCCGTAATGTTTGATCCTGTTCTGTCTCCCTGTAATGTTTGATCCTGTTCTGTCTCCCTGTAATGTTTGTCTGCTCTTGAATGGGATTGTGCTAAAAATCTTAAATTTCTCCTCGGGGATTAATAAAGTATTTCTGATTCTGATATGTTGAAAAATAATTCTAAAAAACGCCATAAAAACAGTGGTAAAATCCACAGATTTTTTTTTACTCCAAGTACATTTGAAAAAAAAAATTTAAATTAATTATTTACTGCTATTAGCGGCCCTCAATGAAAAGAAGTTTGACACCCCTGCCATAGAGCAATCATTGTGACTATTATTGATCACTACTTTGTATTTTAGTTTCTTCATGTCTGTATGGTTATTGTCAGTATACAATTATTAATTGTATAATTCAATTAAAATGTATTTCTGCAAATATGAGAGGAAATGGCTTTGGGCTACAACAACAAAAAGCGGCAACGGCGAATCATTTTTAGTCTTATATTTGTTTTTATTTTTGCTCTTTCTTTGAAATACAAAACAAGAACCAAAAAGCACAAAAAAATAACATGTACAAAACGGATTATTGTGACATCATCAAAGCAAGTCCGAGACGGTGATTCTGACGGGTCGGCCTAGAACCTGATGCTACAACTGCTGACAATGTCAACGTAAATGTTGCCGTAACTGCTTCCAATTAGTGCCTTGTCAGTAGTGCTTCAACACAAATAACATGAAACATTAACGCAGTTCCCCTGCTCACTGCTTTAAGGTGGTGCAGCCCACTGACTCCAGAACAAGGTCGATATTGAGACGATTCTACGGACTTTATGGCACCGTTCTTGATCTTTTCATAACTGGCTAAAACACATCAAGTCTGTTCCGAGCAGAAAAGCCAAAAATCTGCTCTTTTCCTTATTGATACTGAGCACTTTGAATTATTACGTGTTGGAATAGCCCCAATCTTTTCCTAAAATACGGGTAAAAACACTTGGCATACAATGGCTTGCTGAGAGAAATAAAAGTCGAATGAACAAGCATCACTTGGTAAAACACAAAGCCTTGAAAACAGAACAGTTCTGCACGCCATGGTGCAGCTTTTTTTTTTTTTCCTCCTTTTTTTTTTTTTGCATGAACATCTTTCACAGTAGGTGAGTCAGCATTGGGAATTTTATTACTTTTGACTTCCTTTGGATGTGTTCGTTTAGAGATGGGCATTCCACTAAATTGTCTTTTAAACGGTTAATTAATCAGATTTTTTTTTTTAACAAGTATATTTAAAAAAATATAGATGTATACAGCACTATCCAAAAGCCACCATCAGGAATACAGTCAGCCTTCATTTATTAATTGGTTCCGGGCATGACCGCGATAAAAGGACTTCCACAACATAGGAATTATTCATTATAATGTAAATATTTTCATAGTTAGAGCATTAAAAAAAAATTAGGACCTTAAGACAGCTCTCTAAAAATGAAATAATACAATTTCATTACTTATTTCAATATAAGGCTGAGCCAATCAGTGGCCACGATACTGAACAACGTGGTCTCCTCTAGAAGTGATATTTTTAGTTGTTTATTTAGCCATTTTTATGTTTAAAAATGCTTCATTTGGGACCCCCCCCCAAAAAAACAGTAAAATATGCTTTGTGGTAAATGTTACTTTGTAGTTAGCAAATGTGTGTGACTTAAACTGTAATACCTTTATTCAGATCCTCACCGATATGGATCTGCAACCTCCTTTTGGTGCGTGCGCCACCCCTCCGACTATTTTCTTTTACGGCGTCAAAATGATAGCTGTGAAAAAAGGGGATTTAAAACAAGGAAACTTGTGGCGGACTTTTGCATCGTGCTGCATATGGGTCAAAATAACGTTGCAAAGGAGTGGCTGTAGAGCCATGTTGTCATACATGTGTATATATATATATATATATATATATACATATATATATGTCTTAATTAGATTATCCAAAAAAATAGTGCTCGATACCGTGGTAGAGCGTAATATGTATGTGTGGGAAAAAATCACAAGACTATTTCATCTCTACAGGCCTGTTTCATGAGGGGTTTTCCTCAATCCTCAGGAGATCTCCTGAGGATTGAGGAAAACCCCTCATGGAACAGGCCTGTAGAGATGAAATAGTCTTGTGATTTTTTCCCACACACATATATATATATATATATATATATATATATTGTACAATACAGGGCAATAGTTTGCACACATGTTTTCTTTATTTTCATGACTATTTACATTGTAGATTGTCACTGAAGGCATCAAAACTATGACACCTGTGAAGTGAAAACCATTTCAGGTGACTACCTCTTGAAGCTCATCCAGAGAATGCCAAGTGTGTGCAAAGCAGTCATCAGAGCAAAGGGTGGCTATTTTGAAGAAACTACAATATTAAACATGTTTTCCAGTTATTTCACCTTTTTTTTTGTTAACTACATAACTCCACATGCGTTCATTCATAGTTTTGATGCCTTCAGTGACAATCTACAATGTAAATAGTCATGAAAATAAAGAAAACACATTGAAATGAGAATGTGTGTCCAAACTTTTGGCCTGTACTGTATATATATATATATATATATATATATATATGTATATGATCAATGGCTGTAGAGCCACGTTGTCAGAAATAGTGATCAACGGCGCCCCTGCTGGTTGCAGCCAAGTAGTGCAGCTGGTTAGTTCCAATGCCCATCTCTAGCTTATTTCGTAGGATTTTGCATCTATCGCAGCGAGTAGATTGAGATAGCATTACCTTCATATATCTACATATAGAACATGCATTCAACATCGGATGCGCCTCCAAAACGGAAAGGAGAAGAGGGGAGGGTGGGGGGGCGGTGAGGAAATAAACTAATCCGCACTCTGTTTTTCACCACGAGCTAGTTGAAGCTAGAGAAACCTGCATAAACAATTGCATGGAGGCCGAGGGCCGGTCAATGTGTGATACGCAGCAGGCTTGTAGGGGAGCAGCGTGGAATGCGACCTAATTCCATCGAGACGTGGGGATGACTACCCCCCCTCCCCCCGTCCAAATGGACCTACATGGTTTGAGATTCACATTATGCTGGAAGAAGACAAACAGGCCGCTGGCAGAGCAGATCCACCACCGCGAGCAAGAAACACTGGAGTGTGAATGCATAACTATAGCGTCTCCCAACCGCGCCTGCAGGGGAAGAACAGAGAGGGTGAGGAAAGTGGGGCGTGTGGGGATGTTGAGGAGTACTCACTGGGCCTGCTGTTCACCACTGCGAGGGCACGTAGCTGTAGCTGTGCGTGCCAGCGGGCCGGTATGTGGGCATGGTGACGGGGTGGGGGGCGAGGGCGGCTGGCGCTGGTGACGGAGTTGACAGCAAAGTTCCTGACAGGCAAAGAAAACATTGACTTTGCACAAAGCAGCCTATGGATATAAAACACTGTCATTTCATACTTTTCACATGTGGAGCAATCCATCCACCACGATCAATATGAATAGGCATGAGCCGATATACTGTAGGTGGGCTGCAATCACGCGACCCAGGGGCAAGTGTCCAAACTTTTTGACTTGGGGGCCGCATAGGGCGAATATACTCGGCTGGGGGTCGAAAGTCGACTGCATGTGATTTAATTTATATATATATATATATACACACAGTATATGTGTGTACAGGTATATATAAATAAATATGTCCACATATACACTACCGTTCAAAAGTTTGGGGTCACATTGAAATGTCCTTATTTTGGAAGGAAAAGCACTGTACTTTTCAAAGAAGATAACTTTAAACTAGTCTTAACTTTAAAGAAATACACTCTATACATTGCTAATGTGGTAAATGACTATTCTAGCTGCAAATGTCTGGTTTTTGGTGCAATATCTACATAGGTGTATAGAGGCCCATTTCCAGCAACTATCACTCCAGTGTTCTAATGGTACAATGTGTTTGCTCATTGGCTCAGAAGGCTAATTGAT
>NC_084745.1:49658602-49758602 GCF_033978785.1 Entelurus aequoreus
ATATATATATATATATATATATATATATATATACATATACATATATATGAAATACTTGACTTTCAGTGAATTCTAGCTATATATATATATATATATACCGTATATTACCAAATAGTAGCCCGGGCGTTTATTTTACAAAATGGTGTCAGACCCCGGGCGGCTATTAGGACATGGGCGGTTATTTGCACAAGGCTTTTATTTATTTTTGCACCAGCCTGCACCAGGCCATTATTTGGTTACAATGGTTACTGTCCAGTATTTTTTTTTCGTACAAACAATTTTAAATGTAAAAGCTATTGTAAACATACAAACAAAAAAACAAGACTATCAAAAGACAAGAGATCAACAAGGCCTCAACATGGCAGTACTGCAACAATTGTCAAATAGAATACCAATACTAAAAATAAATACACTTTTTAAATAAAGCAGCCTACTGGGAAAAATAAAATGATGGTACCAAGTACTCAAGTATTAAAAAACACACCATCAAAACAGAACAATAATACTGTCACTTAAATAAAATAAAGGCTACAGTACTCCAAGTTTTAAATAAAGAAGCATACAAGAAAAATACAATTATGGTACCAAGTAAATTATAATGATAAATGGGTTATACTTGTATAGCGCTTTTCTACCTTCAAGGTACTCAAAGCGCTTTGACAGTACCATCAAAACAATAATACTGCAGCAAACGCAACCCCAAATGCAACTCAACCCCACTCATCATCATCCTCCTCCTCCTCTCCCTCACCCCCCTCATCATCATCCTCCTTTTCAATCACAAGTTCATTGAGGAACTGCTATTCCTCATCACTCTCCTCCTCTTCCTGAACCACAGCAGCAGCCTGCTGTCTAGCCCTCAACAGCATCTCTCTGCCTGCCTGACATGGCTGTCCCTTCTTGAAGCAGTAAATGAGCTGGTCCTCACTCCCATCAGCTGCCACCGTCAGCCCACACACCTTGTAGGATACCACAAAGCAACATTCAGCTATGGCTGCTGTTTGCAACACACACACACACACACACACACACACACACACACACACACACACACACACACACACACACACACACACACACACACACACACACACACACACACACACACACACACACACACACACACACACACACACACACACACACACACACACACACACACACACACACACACACACACACACGATTAAGCCAGCCACTTGTTGCACCAAACACCACCCCGGTGTCACTCGCGGTGACATACAACTCCTTTGCCTTAATGCTGATCATTTTGCGGGACACACGGTGGTTCAGTCCACGCACGTGATGTATCCACTGACACAAATTAGCATCAAGCTCGTCGCTCACTTTCTTCCTACCTCCATCCGGGGGGGGGGGCGGGGCGCGTTTTCCATCGATTGCCGACAGAGATAGTAGTTCTCCCTTTTTTTGTTTCCATTCTCGTACACGTTTTGGGTCAACGTTAAACTGCCTGGCCGCTGCCAAACCAGAGTTCTGCTCCGCATATTTCTACTAATACTTCACAATCGCTAGCTTGAACTTTAAGTCAAGTCAAACTTTCTCTTCTTCCCCCTTAAAGTATTCCCGTCCATCAGTTGTGGTGTAGCGGTATCCTGTTCATTCAACTCACTGCTACTGTTGCTTGCCATGTTGAAACTTTTCCTCGTGGGTTTGTTGTGTGTGTTACGCTATATGCGGTGACCCATTGCAATATGTTGATTACCCAGAATCCCCACGTGACGTCTGCTGTTACCGTAATGACCAGAATTATTGCACCTTTGCTTTTCCTTTTAGCTTATAAATTGGGTTTAATGAAAATTAAATCAATATGATTTTAATCTAAATTATGCAAATAACAGCCCATGGGCGGCTATTTGGACATAGGCGTTTATTAGGAAGAGGCTGTTAATTCACAAAATGGGCTCAGACCCCGGGCGACTATTAGGACAAGGGCGTCTATTTGCACAAGGGCGTCTATTTGGTAATATACGGTATATATATATATATATATATATATATATATATATATATATATATATATTTATTTTATTATACATATAAATAAAATAAATACTTGAATTTCAGTGTTCTGGAGGCTATCCAGTAGATGGCAGTATTGTCCTGTTTAAGAGTGTCACAACATTGCTGTTTACGGCAGACGAACTGCTTTACGGTAGACTAAACGTGACTGCTGTTGTTGTGTGTTGTTACCGCGCTGGGAGGACGTTAATGAAACTGCCTAACAATAAACCCACATAAGAAACCAAGAACTCGCCCTCGATCATTCTACAGTTCTGACGTCATTGGGCAGGCAAGCTGTTTATATTGTGGGAAAGCGGACGTGAGAACAGGCTGTCCCCACTCAGGTCCGCATTGAGCTGGAGGGGGCGTGGCCTCCAGCTCCGGCTGAATACCGGGAGTTTGTCGGGAGAAAATTTCTGCCGGGAGGTTATCGGGAGAGGCGCTGAATACCGGGAGTCTCCCGCTAAATACGGGAGGGTTGGCTGACTGGAACATTTCCACAGGCCATTTTTGGCCAAAGACCTAGAAAAAGTTGTATACTAGAGATGTCCGATAACATTGGACTGCCGATATTATCGGCCGATAAATGTTTTAAAACGTAATATCGGAAATTATCGGTATCGGTTTCAAAAAGAAAAATGTATGACTTTTTAAAACGCCGCTGTGTACACGGACATAGGGAGAAGTACAGAGCGCCAATAAACCTTAAAGGCACTGCCTTTGCGTGCCGGCCCAGTCACATAATATCTACGGCTTTTCACACACGCAAGTGAATGCAATGCCTACTTGGTCAACAGCCATACAGGTCACACTGAGGGTGCCCGTATAAACAACTTTAACACTGTTACAAATATGCGCCACACTGTGAAACCACACCAAACAAGAATGACAAACACATTTCGGGAGAACATCCGCACCGTAACACAACATAAACACAACGGAACAAATACCCAGAACCCCTTGCAGCAATAACTCTTCCGGGACGCTACAATATATACCAGTACCCCCCTCGACCTCAAAAGGGACAAGCGGTAGAAAATGGATGGAGAATGTGGACATTATCATCACTACTGTCTGATTCCAATTAATGCAAGTCATGAGAATCAGGTAATACACCAACTTATATTCTTGTCTTCATGAAAGAAAGGAATCTGTGTGTTAAACATGCTTGTATTACCATTAAACACCTTTAACTTGTACACAAAAACCCCTCTTTCATAAATAAATAAATTATATATATGAATGAGGTAGATCCCCTCCAATTGTTCAATTGAAAAGTAGCTCGCCTGCAGAAAAAAGTGTGTGCACCCCACTATATACATCCATTCATACATTATTTTACTTTCACGAAAAAAAAAACCCTCAATGTGGCATCTGATTTTATTTTGTAGGAGTAGCAGCAACTTCCTTTGTTTTCACTTTATCGAACTGCGCATGCAAGTGACGTGGAGGCCACATTGGGGCCACAATGTGTGCGTTTACACTGGAGTCTGCTAAAGCTCACATTGTACTTGCACTTGTAAACAGTCAGCTGGGGAAAAAAATCGGATTTCACTGTTGGCGTTAACGCACTTTTTGTGTCTTTCAATTCATTGAAATCGGAAAGGACACGCATTTCCGGAAGTCCGCGCGTCCGAGTAATAAATTAAATTTGTATAATTGTTTCTAAGTTATCACAAAACTTTGGGTTTCAATGAGTTCCCGGCGAGCAGACAAATGCTGTCTTTGATCTTACCAATCAAAAGGCTTGTAAAACTTCACTGTAGGATGGGAAGCGACATGAAGGTGTCTGTTTCTTTGATGTATTGTAAGCCACAGGAAGATTTTGTCTTGACCCGAGATCTACAAAGCGGAGAGGAAGCAGGAGCTGACTCCCCTCCAGGCACCTTTTCTTTGAACTGTTTTGTAATCAAAGGCGACGGCAGTTTACGACCCCCTTTCCTTTAGAAACAGCTTTTGCCATGTAATCAGGGAAAGTCCAAATTAAAGCGGAGGCGTGCGACCTTACGTCAGAGCGTGGTGGAAGACTGTGCAAAGAGTACAGCCCAGATGTTTCTCCTCAATGAGCTAAATTGAATTATGTCTCTGTTTAATTCCTTGCTTCTTGTCTGTTTAATAGATGTCATCAGCGTTTGAACCTGACAATGCACACGGTTATCATAATTTCATGACCGAAGCAAAAAACTTTTTACACTTTTATACTGAAATAAATACACCTATAACTTATTACATAAAAATAGAGAAAAAACTACCGGCAGCGGTAAAGTTTAGATCCATGAAGGAAAGAAGAAAGTGAATGAATGTTTATAACTGAATAAATTTACATAAAAATTAGTTTTCTTTTGTATTATTTTTTTAATAAATTAACGTTTTTGACAACCTTTTCTCAAAACACAATATAAAATGTGAGATATAACAGGATAATGCATACATTTATATTTTGTTTTTAAAACGGTTACAAGAAAGTGGGACCCAAAAAATGGACCCCATTTTGAAAATTCCTAGCGCCAACACTGGATTTTGAAAAATTCGATTTGGGCCACTTTGGCCTGCGGTGTAAACGTAGTCTTGTTGGAGTGAGTGGATGCAAAAACATTTTATTCAGCGAAACTCGGGCTGAAAATCGTTGTCTGTGTCTCGCAGAAGCAAAGGGACATATTATTAGGCACCTTCAGACCCTCTGTCTGAAACCTCATAATCCGGTTCAAAATATAGGAGTAATAATGGACTCAGACTTGACCTTTAACGGCCACATTAAATCAATAACATTTTAAACCCGCCTTGCCTTCCTTAGACGTAAAAATGCTGCCTCTACAAAGAAAGTGATGCGCAATTACAAATAAAACTCTCACAAATAATACATCATTTGACATTATTACAATAGGAGACCTTACCACTTGAGAAGGCCGGGTTGGCTCCTGTGTAAACACCCGGTGTGTATGTAGGGGCTGCTGCAGCGTAACCAACTGGGAATCCAGCTGACCAAAACAAATTAAAAATATTAATTCACACTTGCACAGGTTTGGTTTTTTTTACACCACCGATGCACACAAACATGCCTGGATAGCCGAGACCCTTCGGATTGGTGAAGGGGACCCCTGTTGGTGCAGGGCTGTAGACGGGATTCATTATGGCTGTCTGATCCCAAATGCTGCAATGACAGAAACCAGGGAAAATCCTGTCATTTTCCAGAAGTCTCAGGAGAAGAGAATTGATGTATTATTATAGCATATAATAATATATATATACACACACAGGACTGTCTCAGAAAATTTGAATTTTGTGATAAAGTTCTTTATTTTCTGTAATGCAATTAAAAAAACAAAAATGTCATACATTCTGGATTCATTACACATCAACTGAAATATTGCAAGCCTTTTATTACTTTAATATTGCTGTTTATGGCATACAGCTTAAGAAAACTCAAAAATCCTATCTCAAAAAATTAGAATATTTCCTCAGACCAGGTAAAAAAAAAAAAAAGTATAACAGCAAAACAAAATCTAACATTTGAAAATGTCAATTAATGCACTCAGTACTTGGTTGGGAATCCTTTTGCACGGATTACTGCATCAATGCGGCGTGGCATGGAGGCAATCAGCCTGTGGCATTGCTGAGGTGTTATGGATGCCCAGGATGCTTCAATAGCGGCATTTAGCTCATTTGCATTATTGGGTCTGGTGTCTTTCAGCTTCTTCTTCACAATACCCCACGAATTATCTACGGGGTTAAGGTCAGGGGAGTTGGCAGGCCAATCGAGGACAGTAATGCCATGGTCAGTACACCAGTTACTGGTGGTTTTGGCACTGTGGGCAGGTCCCAGATCATGCTTGAAAATGAAAATCATCTGGGTTTAATCACGTTAAACCCAGATTCCGATCTAACAAAGGTCTTAACTCATTTTCCTTCTATGCCACATCAATATGGAATGCACTCCCAACAGGTGTAAAAGAAAGTGCATCTCTATACTCCTTCAAAACTGCACTAAAACAACACCTCCAGGCAACTTCAACCTTTGACTAACACCCTCCCCCCTCCACATCCCACCTCCCCGGATTGTAAATAACCAAATGTAAATAATCAAATGTATTTCTAATGTATATACTTGTTCTTATGCTATCTGAACTCACTATGTTCTCTGCTCGCTGTACATATCCTACCAAGTCAGACCTACACTGTTTCAATGTCCATTTCTCAGATGATGCAATTGTTGATGACTGAAGTGCTGATATCAACCAAACCCTCCTCATCCCACCCCCCAGATTGTAAATAATGTAAATAATTCAATGTATATACTCTGATGATTAACTTGTGTGATGACTATATTGTGATGATAGTATATATTTGTACCATGAATTGATTTACGTGGACCCCGACTTAACCAAGTTGAAAAATGTATTTGAGTGTTACCATTTAGTGGTCAATTGTACAGAATATGTACTTCACTGTGCAATCTACTAATACAAGTCTCAATCAATCAATCAATCAACCACAGCAGGTGTATGTGTTTGTGTGTAGACATAGACAGTTTTGAAACTACACTTATGTGGATGGAGATCGTTTTAACCCCAAGTATGTGTTTTTGAAGCTCCCGTGTTCGTGTGGACATGGCCTAAGTCAGTGGTTCTTAACCTGGGTTCGATCGAACCGTTGGGGTTCGGTGAGTCGGCCTCAGGGGTTCGGCGGAGATCAAAACACACCCGACTCATCGTGTAAATACAAACTTCTCCCTATCGGCGTATTACGGATACGGCAACAGCTGACTGATTTGCAGGTGTGTAATTTGTTGTGAGTTTATGCACTGTGTTGGTTTTGTTCTTTGAACAAGGTGATGTTCATGCACGGTTCATTTTATGCACCAGTAATAAAAACATGGTAACACTTTAGTATGGGGAACATATTCACCATTAATTAGTTGCTCATTAACATGCAAATTAGTAACATTTTGGCTCTTAACTAGTCATTATTAAGTACTTATTAATGCCTTATTCGGCATGGCCTTATTTATAACCCTAACCCTCTAACCCTGACCCTAACCAAATAACTCTAAATTAAGATTTTATTACTTAGAATATGTTCCCCTAGTGTCCAAAAAACTCTAAATTAAGTCGTTGTTACTTAGAATATGTTCCCCATACTAAAGTGTTACCAAAAACATAACTTTGTCTTGAATTTGAAAAAAAACAACATTGTATTTTTCACTAAAGGAGGGTTCGGTGAATGTGCATATGAAACTGGTGGGGTTCGGTACCTCCAACAAGGTTAAAAACCACTGGCCTAAGTGAAACGTCAACGGTGTCGGCAATACCGTCCCCTGTATTCCATTGGTATCGGGGTCGACACCAATCTTGGCTGTATCGCCTCAACCAAGGAGGACGCGCTGACGTCACGTCCGCCCTCTAGCGGCAGCCGGGACACATTGCACACACTGTGTTGTCTGTCTAATTGTAAATAATGCAGATGAGGCGTGTTGGCTGAGTCCTCAACGTTTTACTCACACAGCGTGCTCATAAGGCAAGGCAAGGCAACTTTATTTGTATAGCGCTTTTCATACACAAGGCAGACTCAGAGTGCTTCACAGACAACAAAGTGAAATGAAAGAAAATAAAAGCAAAATTAAAATGCAGACAATAAAAACAAAAACAGTGCAGACGTTAAAAGTTAAAAGATTAAAAGATTTAGCTGAAAGCTAAGGTGAACATAAAAGTCTTCAGTCTAGTTTTAAAAGTAGTCAGAGTTGGGGAAAGTCTGACATCTTCAGGAAGTTTATTCCAGCTATTTGTTGCATAGTGACTGAATGATGCTCTCCCTTGATTTGAGTTTACTCTTGGAACCGCTAACAGATTGGTCTCAGAAGATCTTAGTGATCTAGAGGGCTTATATAGTGGGAGCATATCAGTAATATACTTCGGCCCTAGACCATGTAGTGATTTATATGTGAGCACATTCTTAGCTGCCGGCATGGCGACATTTACCATGAATTGATTTACGTGGACCCCGACTTAAACAAGTTTAAAAACTTATTCGGGTGTTACCATTTAGTGGTTAATTGTACGGAATATGTACTTCACTGTGCAATCTACTAATAAAAGTTTTAATCAATCAATGAAAGAAATCGTCTAAAATTGAATACGTTGTAAAAACTGGGTTTTTTTTAACAAAAATGTGTAAAAAATCAATTTAAAAAAATCCCAGTCCACAAGCATCCTCATTCACAACACGTTCTCTTAGATTTCCATGTTATGATACATGTTCACATTTTTTATTGACTGTATCTAAAAAAGATTCAAATATATTTTTATTTAAATGAAGATATGAAATAATCCTAAATGAAATACAATGACTTGGTTTATATTATTGTATATACTAGGTCATAAAATCATTGTCAGTTGAGTCGGTCCATAGGTTGCCTGTAGGGATTTTTAATGTCCAGCAGATGTCAGTATTTAGTGACACAGTATCGACACAGTATCAATACAGTTTTGCAATGTGTCGAAACGCTTCATGACGCCTCATCAACCCATCACTAATATATATAGATATATATAGATAGAGATATATAGATATACAGAAATATAGAGATATATAGCAGTGTTTCCCATAAACTGCCAAGATACCTGTGGCGGTGGGGGCGTGGCTATGGGCGTGGTCAACATGACATCGAGTAATTTGCATAATTTACTACAATGATATGATTTTCTCTAAAAGGCTCAAAAAATGTATACTTACTAATTAATAATAAAAGTTTTGTTTTAAACGTCCATCCATTCATCCATTTTACAATATAATTACAACACTTTATGTACATATTTATATACAGATTTGAACAATAAGTTATTCACTGAAATATTTTTATTAATTGTGGTTCTTACAAAAAATATATGTTATAAAATATAAAAGCTAAAATGTCTCTTAAAGCTCTGCCCTTTTAATTAGTGCATACTGAATAATTTAACTTTAGCCTACTACTACAACCATATTATTTACCAGCAACATAAAGTGAAACAGAGGCAGAGGTGTCCTGCCACAGTCAGTAACAAATAAACAGAAAACAGGAGTGGTCAAATACAAATAAGGCAACAAGAGAAGTATCCTACACTTCTCTTTTGTAAAGTAAATCTGAACAGCCTCTATGGGCATCTACATCAACTATATGATTTGCCTGAGAAGCTGGACAGGACAACAACAACAACAAATTTATTTTTTTAAAATTTAAAAATAAATAAATATTTTTTTAAATTATTTTTTTATTTGTGGCGGACGTAATTCTTTCGTGGCGGGCCGCCACAAATAAATGAATGTGTGGGAAACACTGTATAGATATAGATATATATATTGGATATATATATATTGGATATATATAGCGCAATTTCCGCGCGCGCGATGATGTTACGTTATCGATGAGAAAATGCATTTTTAGACAATATGATTTGCCTGAGCGGCTAGGAGACACCGTGAGTAGCAAGCGGTACAAAGTGGATAACAAAAGACAGAAAAAAATAATATATATATATTTTTTTATACTTGGGACTTCCCGCAGGCCTGATTTTGGACGCTGGCGGGCTGGATCTATATTGATGTATAATGTGTACATTGTGTTTTTTATGTTGATTTAATATTTTTTATTATTATTATTATTATTTTTTTTAATTTCTTGTGCAGCCCGGTACCAATCGGTCCACAGACCGTTACTGATTTAGTGGTCAATTGTACGGAATATGTACTGAACTGTGCAATCTACTAATAAAAGTTTCAATCAAATTCAATCAATCAAAACACATACCAACCACACTTCACAGGGCTACCGCGCATGCTCGTCACGACTGTTGCATGCTGGGTAGTGTAGTTCTTGTATTCCCCAGCTCATAACATCACACACACGGCTGAAACGGAAGATGGGCGTCCGTCGTACGCAGCTGAAATGTACAAATGTACACTCTGTGCTATTTAAAATGACATTTTATGACTTGATTTTTTTTTTTTGTTTAACGCGGGTAGACATTTTACATCACGTCGACAGACTGAAGACCGTTTCTGAAAAGTGCTATACCAATTAAAATGTATTATTATTGTGTGATTAATATGATAGCAAGTTAATTTCCGTGAAAGATGAGGCGAGATTAAACATGAAACATGATATTATTATTATTATTATTATACATCAGATGCAAAGTGTTGCCTTCACGGAGTGGAGGAATGTTGGCGATGGCGCCGCGAAGGTGAAACGACGAACGACGCTTTGTTATCATTAGCTAGCTGGAAACTATTCAGCTTGCTCGACACGCAGCGTGTGAGTTTGCACGGAGTATATTCCAGCAGGTTCAAAGTCGCCATGTTTACAAAAAATAAAATAAAGAAAACAACAACCTCTGGACGTGATGGAGGCCGCAGCCTGGGAGACAGCTGTGTCCTCCCTTGCACCGACACCTTACAACACGGCTGACATCACAACGTCGTCATAAACGTTGCTATTAAGCACAAAAACTCACCGCGAGGTGTTATTGCCTTCCGAAAGTCCGCTTGTCTGCTGAGAAAACGAAGCTAGCTGGTGTATTTTTTTTTTTTTTTTGGCTCCCAGATGCTGAACTCTTTTGAGTGTCGCGCGTCACTTCCGCATCACGTCACGTGACCGCCGACCGAAAAATAAAAGACGAGGCGCTGGAGATCAACTTATTATTTAATTTTTAGTTTAATTTCCTTTTTTTAGTAAGAGGATACAAATGTGTTCTTATTTGTCCTATTAGTTTTTTGGCGGCATAGTAATTTACAAACAGTCGCCATTTTAAATTTATAGTAAAGTAGACATCTTTTTTTTTTTTTTCCTTTTTTTTTTTTTTTATTGACATCCAGCATCAGACATTCTATCCATTACATCAGTGGTCCCCAACCACCGGTTCGCGGCCCGGTACCGGTCCGTGGACCGATTGGTACCGGGCCGTACAAAAAAAATAAAATTTTTTTTTTTTTTTTTTTTAATTTAAAAAAAAAAAAAAAATTAAATCAACATAAAAAACACAATATACACATTATATATCAATATAGATCCGGCCCGTCAGCGTCCAAAATCAGGCCCGCGGGAAGTCCCAAGTATAAAAAAATAAAAATTTTTTTTTTGTCTTTTCTTATCCACTTTGTACCGCTTGCTACTCACGGTGTCTCCTAGCCGCTCAGGCAAATCATATTGTCTGAAAATGCATTTTCTCATCGATAACGTGACATCATCGTGCGCGCGGAAAGTGTGCTATATATATATATATATATATATATATATATATATATATATATATATATATATATATATATATATATATTCAGCCCGGCCCCCGGCCAAATTGTTTTAACCCAATGCGGCCCCCGAGTCAAAAAGTTTGGGGACCCCTGATATAGATCAATACAGTCTGCAGGGATACAGTCTGTAAGCACACATGATTGTATTTCTTTATGACAAAAAAATAAAATAAAATACCATACCCCCCCCGGTCCGTGGGACAACTTTTCAAGCGTTGACCGGTCCGCAGCTACAAAAAGGTTGGGGACCACTGCATTACATCATATTCACATAAATCATATATCTATTGTCTGCCCCAAATGTCAAAATATTTTTGTTTATATCTCATCCATACCACCCCCCCCCCCCAAAAAAAGAAAGAAACAACAACAAAAACAAAGTAATATCTACAAATACATTGATTAAATAAACAGACAAAAAATAAAAACAATAAAAATAAAAAAAAAGGAAATAATAATACATTAATAATAATAATAATAATAATCCGAAATAAAATAAAATATAAACAGATACATATATATATATATATATATATATATATATATATATATATATATATATATATATATATATATATATATATATATATACACACATACATATCTATTGTCTGCCTCAAATGTCAAAATATTTTTGTTTATATCTCATCCATACCACCACTCCCCCCCCAAAAAAAGAAAGAAACAACAACAAAAACAAAGTAATATCTACAAATACATTGATTAAATAAACAGACAAAAAATAAAAACAATAAAAAAAAAAAAAGGAAATAATACATTAATAATAATAATAATAATCCGAAATAAAATAAAATATAAACAGATATATATATATATATATATATATATATATATATATATATATATATATATATATATATATATATATATATATATATATATATATATATACACACACACACATACATACATATAAATATATATATATATATATATACATACATACATACTAGGGCTGTGAATCTTTGGGTGTCCCACGATTCGATTCAATATCGATTCTTGGGGTCACGATTTGATTCAAAATCGATTTTTTTTTTCAATTCAACACGATTCTCAATTCAAAAAATATTTTTTTCCTGATTCAAAAGGATTGTCTATTCATTCAATACATAGATTTCAGCAGGATCTACCCCAGTCTGCTGACATGCAAGCAGAGTAGTAGATTTTTGTAAAAAGCTTTTATAATTGTAAAGGACAATGTTTTATCAACTGATTGCAATAATGTAAATTTGTTTTTTCTATTAAATGAACCAAAAATATGACTTATTTTATCTTTGTGAAAATATTGGACACAATGTGTTGTCAAGCTTATGAGATGTGATGCAAGTGTAAGCCAGTGTGACACTATTGTTCTTTTTTATTTATGTCTAATGATAATGTCAATGAGGGATTTTTAATCACTGCTATGTTGAAATTGTAACTAATATTGATACTGTTGTTGATAATATTCATTTTTGTTTCATTACTTTTGGTTTGTTCTGTGTCGTGTTTGTGTCTCCTCTCAATTGCAGTTCTGAGTGTTGCTGGGTCGGGTTTGGTTTTGGAATTGGATTGCATTGTTATGGTATTGCTGTGTATTGTTTTGTTGGATTAATTAATTAAAAAAAAATAAAAAAGAAAAAAAGAAAAGACAATCTATTCTGAATTGCACAACGTGAGAATCGCGATTCGAATTCGAATCGATTTTTTCCCACACCCCTAATACATACATATACACATATAGGGAGTAATCCCTTTTTTTATTTTTTTTCAGTACAATCACTAATTTAAAAAAATTAAAGGCCTACTGAAATGAAATTTTATTTAAACGGGGATAGCAGATCCATTCTATGTGTCATACTTGATCATTTCGCGATATTGCCATATTTTTGCTGAAAGGATTTAGTAGAGAACATCGACGATAAAGTTCGCAACTTTTGGTCGCTGATAAAAAAAAGCCTTGCCTGTACCGGAAGTAGCGTGACGTCACAGGAGGAAGGACTTCTCACAATTCCCCATTGTTTACAATGCAGCGTGAGAGATTCGGACCGAGAAAGCGACGATCACCCCATTAATTTGAGCGAGGATGAAAGATTTGTGGATGAGGAACGTTAGAGTGAAGGACTAGAATGCAGTGCAAGATATATCTTTTTTCGCTCTGACCATAACTTAGGTACAAGCTGGCTCATTGGATTCCACACTTTCTCCTTTTTCTATTGTGGATCACGGATTTGTATTTTAAACCACCTCGGATACTATATCCTCTTGAAAATGAGAGTCGAGAACGCGAAATGGACATTCACAGTGACTTTTATCTCCACGACAATACATCGGCGAAACACTTTAGCTACAAGCTAACGTGATAGCATCGTGCTTAACTGCAGATAGAAACAAAAGAAATAAACCCCTGACTGGAAGGATAGACAGAAAATCAACAATACTATTAAACCATGGACATGTAACTACACGGTTAATGCTTTCCAGGCTGGCGAAAGTTAACAATGCTGTTGCTAACGACGCTATTGAAGCTAAACTTAGCAACCGGACCTCACAGAGCTATGCTAAAAACATTAGCTCTCCACCTACGACAGCCAGCCCTCATCTGCTCATCAACACCCGTGCTCACCTGCGTTCCAGCGATCGACGGAAGGACGAAGGACTTCACCCGATCACAGATGCGGTTGGCGGCCCGGAGACGGAGGAAGTTAAGGTGAGTTCGGCGGCTAGCGCGTCTGCTATACATCTCTCAGTGTTCCTGGTTGTGTTGCTGCAGCCAGCCGCTAATACACAGATCCCACCTACAACTTTCTTCTTTGCAGTCTCCATTGTTCATTAAACAAATTTGCAAAAGATTCACCAACACAGATGTCCAGAATACTGTGGAATTTTGAGATGAAAACAGAGTTTTTTGTATAGGATTCAATGGGTCCGTATACTTCCGTACCAACCCTTGACGTCACGCGCATACTTCAGCATAAAAAAACGTTTTCAACCGAAGTTTAGCGGGAAATTTAAAATTGCACTTTATAAGTTAACCCGGCCGTATTGGCATGTGTTGTAATGTTAAGATTTCATCATTGATATATAAACTATCAGACTGCGTGGTCGCTAGTAGTGGCTTTCAGTAGGTCTTTAAAGTCAGGTTTATGGGGCGTGACATAGTTGACCCAATTTCCCCAGTATGAAGTAAATTTCTCCAATTTATAATTAATAAAGGCAGTTATCTTCTCCATTTTATATATGTCCATTGTTGTTTCCATCCATTGCTTCAAAGTTGGGCTCTCCTGGGATATCCATTTCCTAGTAATGCTCTTTTTACAGGCCACCAGTAGGATATTCATTAAGTGTTTATCTTTCTTCAGCCAGTCCTGAGGTACATGTCCCAAAAACAAAATGTTTACTTTCGAGGGGTATTTCACGTTTGAAAATATCCTGTAGAGCTTGGTGTATCTCTTTCCAATAGTCCTTTATGGTGGAGCAGTCCCAGAAAACATGGTGGTGATTTGCATTTGACATTGCACAATTTCTCCAGCAGGCAGGGGAGTTGTTATCATAGTGAGATTTCTGAGAAGGTGTAATAAAAAATCTGATCAAACTTTTCCAGCCAAACTCCCTCCACTTGGGTGAGCTCCATTGATGTTTCCATATAATTGTCCATTCTTCCTCAGATATAGTTATCCCTCCTTCCTTCTCCCATTTTGTTTTAATGTATGAAGTTGAATATGATTTCATATTCAACAGACCCTTATACAAGCATGAAACACTTCTATCAATCATTTCTGAATTGTAGGCTTTTGTAAACAGTTCAAACAAACATATACTCCTCTCTGTGACATTTTTCACCTTCATATTAACAAAATGTCGCAACTGTAAATATCGATTGAAGTCTTGGTTTTCTAATATATATGTCCTTTTAATAGTTTCAAAACTAGGCATTTTTTAAAATCTTTCATTACACTAAATTTCCTTTTTTTAGTAGGAGGATACAAATGTGTTCTTATTTGTCTTATTCGTTTTTTTGCGGCATAGTAATTTACAAACAGTCGCCATTTTAAATTAATAGTAAAGTAGTGCATACATAGACATGTTAGAAGTAGACACAGCATGGAGTGCTACTGCCTACTGGTGCTGACGAGACGCGGGGCCGCCATCTTGGAGTGGTGATCCGCTCCACTCAGTGCAATTCCTTTGGCAGGAGCAATGAACTGTCAGCGCATTTAATTCATTTTTACCTCACTGAATACCACTGATTTTCACACGGTTTTTCATCATACGTGTAGCTATGATAAAGGACACATGTTTTATTATTCATAGTTTGCTTAACAGTAATAGAATATTACATTTTCTGTCTTGCCTCTGGGAAGGGCGGTCGCATTTTTTTCTCCTCCCGTCTTTTCCTGGCTTGCTCTCTCTTTTTTGTCTTGTCTTGTCTAAACTTTTTTTTTGGAAGCCTCTTTCTTTGCGCTGTCCTCCAAATCTAATCATCAGACATGGAATTGATTAGCTGGACACTCGACTCTATTGACACAATCTTTTCAACGAGGAAAAGAGGTTCTGGGGAGCCTGGCTGCCCTGATGGAACCATTGCTGCGGGGTACGTGAGAGATTCCTGGGACAAATGGAGAATCATGTGCCTCTCAGTCCTTTCCATCGAGGACTAAAAGACATCTACCTATTTGGAACCATGATCGTGGGGCACCTGCTGATTGGGCTGGGCATTGCTCTGGTGTATCGTCAAATTTGTAAGACGATGGCAGCCACTCAAGGAGCCCAAAGGCTGTTCGTCGTAATGGACGGATTGGGCCTGGGCTGTAGGAACACAGTCTCTGGCGATTTCTGAACTGAATCGCAAGATGGATCACATCATGGAAAAGCTTGCTAAAAAGGAAGGTTTGGATATGAGAGCCAGCATGGACGAATAGAACAGACAAGTCATTGTTAACGCCTGTTCGAGAAAAAACAAAAATCCTTATCTACGATTTGACTCCCCCGAATGGCCTTGAGACAAGAACAGGCTGTTCTGTAATCACCCCCTGAGGAATTTCAAAGATGGACACTTTTTAACCTCTGTCCAACCTCCCCTCATCAACGACACCTGGGAATCGAACTTTGCTTGCATTGCATGCAGAACGACTCTGGGCTTATGAACATTTACACTTCACCCAAAGACAATGGGCATATATACAAACACACTCCCCATCCCCATCCAACGCCCCTCACCACCACTGCTTAATTCCTCTTCGGGGTGATGGACGGCTAGTAGCGCTTTATAGCATCAGGCCGGCCTCCATGGCCCCAAATCCCCCCCTCTGTTGCGAGTTGTTGTGATTATATGTAACATGTTTATGTGTGCTATGCTAAAAGTTTTTTTCCCTTAGACTCAGTCTGGACCCCCTCCCGAGGGTCCAGACTCAGTCTGATATTTTTTACCCTTCCCCCCTTTCCCAATATCACCTTTTTCCCACCTTTTTTAAGGAGCGCCATAAGTGGCTGATCCGTTGGCGGTCCTGTTCTTGTCTCCCTGTAACGTATGTCTGCTCTTAGTGGGACTGTGCCGAAAATGAAATTTCAGTTCTTATGTGTCTTGTACATGTTAAATAATGGACAATAATAAAGCATCTTGAATCTTAAATCTTGAATATATGCTATAAGTAACCAGACGTCCGAGATCAAAACTGGGAATATAATCCCAGAGCAGGGGGGAAAAAATCGGTCATCAAATTTTAAATTGAAGACACAATATGATTAGGTTATATATACATGCGTATATCCTACATCAGGGGTCACCAACCTTTTTGAAACCAAGAGCTACTTATTGGGTACTGATTAATGCGAAGGGCTACCAGTTTGATACACACTTAAATAAATTGCCAGAAATAGCCAATTTGCTCAATTTACCTTTAACTATGTTATTATTAATAATTAATGATATTTACTCTTAATTGAACGGTTTAAAAGAGGAGAAAACACGAAAAAAATGACAATTAAATTTTGAAACATAGTTTATCTTCAATTTCGACTCTTTAAAATTCAAAATTCAACCCAAAAAAAGAAGAGAAAAACTAGCTATTTCGAATCTTTTTGAAAAAATTAAAAAAATAATTTATGGAACATCATTAGTAATTTTTTCTGATTAAGATTAATTTTAGAATTTTGATGACATGTTTTAAATAGGTTAAAATCCAATCTGCACTTTGTTAGAATATATAACAAATTGGACCAAGCTATATTTCTAACAAAGACAAATCGTAATTTTTTCTAGATTTTCCAGAACAAAAATTTTAAAAGAAATTCAAAAGACTTTGAAATAAGATTTACATTTGATTCTACAGATTTTCTAGCTTTGCCAGAATATTTTTTTTGAATTTTAATCATAATAAGTTTGAAGAAATATTTCACAAATATTCTTCGTCAAAAAAACAGAAGCTAAAATGAAAAATTAAATTAAAATGTATTTATTATTCTTTACAATAAAAAAGATACATTTACTTGAACATTGATTTAAATTGTCAGGAAAGAAGAGGAAGGAATTTAAAAGGTAAAAAGGTATATGTGTTTAAAAATCCTAAAATCATTTTTAAGGTTGTATTTTTTCTCTAAAATTGTCTTTCTGAAAGTTACAAGAAGCAAAGTAAAAAAATTAATGAATTTATTTAAAGAAGTGAAGACAAAGTCTTTAAAATATTTTCTTGGATTTTCAAATTCTATTTGAGTTTTGTCTCTCTTAGAATTAAAAATGTCGAGCAAAGCGAGACCAACTTGCTAGTAAATAAATACAATTTAAAAAATAGAGGCAGCTCACTGGTAAGTGCTGCTATTTGAGCTATTTCTAGAACAGGCCAGCAGGCTACTCATCTGGTCCTTACGGGCTACCTGGTGCCCGCGGGCACCGCGTTGGTGACCCCTGTCCTACATAAACAATGTATGAATACATTAGATATCTATATAACTTAGGGACCTATAGACTGTATCTCTGTTGCTGCAGCAGCAGAGAGTTTATTCTGTTTTGACACTTTGTATTGATATTTTGTATTACATTCTTCCCTTAAATGATCATGTTTACAGTGATTGTTTTATATGTATTTTTTATGTATGTCGCTTTGGATAAAAGCGTCTGCCAAATACTTCAACATAAACATATACAAACACCTGCAAGTCTTTATATCAGCTAAAACCACCAATCTGTTTCACTGGATTCAGAATAAAACCAAATTCTGTCTTACAATCTTTATCTTCATCATTTATTTCAACGTTATGTTATTCAAGTATGACATTTTTAAATGTAATTAATTTAATTGACAAGCAATTATTTTATGGTCATACTGTTGTTTGCTAGCGGCTACAATTTCAGTATTATTGAAGATCTTTGCTCCTTCTCAACTCTATGGTAATATTATTTTCACAAAATACAACCAATGGTACGTTATTGTTAAATCTTACTTGTGAAAAGTAATCCCCCGATTCCTATTTTCAACAGTCCGCTCATTTGAGCAGGAAAACGCTGAACACCATTTTTGTTTTCTACCTGTCAACTGTCAGTTTAGCATCTTTGTTTTCTACCCGTCAACTGTCAGTTTAGCATCTTTGTTTTCTACCCGTCAACTGTCAGTTTAGCATCTTTGTTTTCTACCTGTCAACTGTCAGTTTAGCATCTTTGTTTTCTACCTGTCAACTGTCAGTTTAGCATCTTTGTTTTCTACCTGTCAACTGTCAGTTTAGCATCTTTGTTTTCTACCTGTCAACTGTCAGTTTAGCATCTTTGTTTTCTACCTGTCAACTGTCAGTTTAGCATCTTTGTTTTCTACCTGTCAACTGTCAGTTTAGCATCTTTGTTTTCTACCTGTCAACTGTCAGTTTAGCATCTTTGTTTTCTACCTGTCAACTGTCAGTTTAGCATCTTTGTTTTCTACCTGTCAACTGTCAGTTTAGCATCTTTGTTTTCTACCTGTCAACTGTCAGTTTAGCATCTTTGTTTTCTACCTGTCAACTGTCAGTTTAGCATCTTTGTTTTCTACCTGTCAACTGTCAGTTTAGCATCTTTGTTTTCTACCTGTCAACTGTCAGTTTAGCATCTTTGTTTTCTACCTGTCAACTGGCAGTTTAGCATCTTTGTTTTCTACCTGTCAACTGTCAGTTTAGCATCTTTGTTTTCTACCTGTCAACTGTCAGTTTAGCATCTTTGTTTTCTACCTGTCAACTGTCAGTTTAGCATCTTTGTTTTCTACCTGTCAACTGTCAGTTTAAGCTGCTCGCCGGCTCCTCGTCACCACTTCAAGATGGCGGCTGAATTTCTCGCTTCACAGCAGCCAATGCTGCGTAAAGGATGTCTATGAGTGCATAGGTCAGAGTAGTGCATGTTTTGTTGTTCTGTTTGAATAGAGCTGATCCATTTTATTTCCACTATTATAATTATCATTAAAATGATTACAATAAATACATGCATCGTTAAGATGCTGATAACGGCAACACTGGCTGTATTGTACCATATGTCCCGGCAAGAAATCTGTGTTCAAAGAACTCCGGCTTATTAGTGATTCCCAAAGCCCAAAAAAAGTCTGCGGGCTATAGAGCGTTTTCTATTTGGGCTGCAGTACTCTGGAATGCCCTCCCGGTAACAGTTAGAGATGCTACCTCAGTAGAAGCATTTAAGTCCCATCTTAAAACTCATTTGTATACTCTAACCTTTTGGACCACTCATCTGTGCATCAGTTGGGGACGTCTCTGCGCTGCTGACCTGTCTCCACTCAAGATGATCTCCTGCTGGCCCCACTATGGACTGGACTCTCACTATTATGTTAGATCCACTATGGACTGGACTCTCACTATTATGTTAGATCCACTATGGACTGGACTCTCACTATTATGTTAGATCCACTATGGACTGGACTCTCACTATTATGTTAGATCCACTATGGACTGAACTCTCACACTATCATGTTAGATCCACTATGGACTGGACTCTCACTATTATGTTAGATCCACTATGGACTGGACTCTCACACTATTATGTTAGATCCACTATGGACTGGACTCTCACTATTATGTTAGATCCACTATGGACTGAACTCTCACTATTATGTTAGATCCACTATGGACTGGACTCTCACTATTATGTTAGATCCACTATGGACTGGACTCTCACTATTATGTTAGATCCACTATGGACTGAACTCTCACACTATCATGTTAGATCCACTATGGACTGGACTCTCACTATTATGTTAGATCCACTATGGACTGGACTCTCACTATTATGTTAGATCCACTATGGACTGAACTCTCACTATTATGTTAGATCCACTATGGACTGGACTCTCACACTATCATGTTAGATCCACTATGGACTGGACTCTCACTATTATGTTAGATCCACTATGGACTGGACTCTCACACTATTATGTTAGATCCACTATGGACTGGACTCTCACACTATTATGTTAGATCCACTATGGACTGGACTCTCACTATTATGTTAGATCCACTATGGACTGGACTCTCACTGTTATGTTAGATCCACTATGGACTGGACTCTCACACTATTATGTTAGATCCACTATGGACTGAACTCTCACTATTATGTTAGATCCACTATGGACTGGACTCTCACTATTATGTTAGATCCACTATGGACTGGACTCTCACTATTATGTTAGATCCACTATGGACTGAACTCTCACACTATCATGTTAGATCCACTATGGACTGGACTCTCACTATTATGTTAGATCCACTATGGACTGGACTCTCACTATTATGTTAGATCCACTATGGACTGAACTCTCACTATTATGTTAGATCCACTATGGACTGGACTCTCACTATTATGTTAGATCCACTATGGACTGAACTCTCACTATTATGTTAGATCCACTACGGACTGGACTCTCACTATTATGTTAGATCCACTATGGACTGGACTCTCACACTATTATGTTAGATCCACTATGGACTGGACTCTCACACTATTATGTTAGATCCACTATGGACTGGACTCTCACACTATTATGTTAGATCCACTATGGACTGGACTCTCACACTATTATGTTAGATCCACTATGGACTGGAATCTCACTATTATGTTAGATCCACTATGGACTGGACTCTCACTGTTATGTTAGATCCACTATGGACTGGACTCTCACACTATTATGTTAGATCCACTATGGACTGGACTCTCACACTATTATGTTAGATCCACTATGGACTGGACTCTCACACTATTATGTTAGATCCACTATGGACTGGACTCTCACACTATTATGTTAGATCCACTATGGACTGGAATCTCACTATTATGTTAGATCCACTATGGACTGGACTCTCACTGTTATGTTAGATCCACTATGGACTGGACTCTCACACTATCATGTTAGATCCACTATGGACTGGACTCTCACTATTATGTTAGATCCACTATGGACTGGACTCTCACTATTATGTTAGATCCACTATGGACTGGACTCTCACAATATTATGTTAGATCCACTATGGACTGGACTCTCACACTATCATGTTAGATCCACTATGGACTGGACTCTCACTATTATGTTAGATCCACTATGGACTCGACTCTCACTATTATGTTAGATCCACTATGGACTCGACTCTCACTATTATGTTAGATCCACTATGGACTGGACTCTCACTGTTATGTTAGATCCACTATGGACTGGACTCTCACACTATTATGTTAGATCCACTATGGACTGGACTCTCACTATTATGTTAGATCCACTATGGACTGAACTCTCACTATTATGTTAGATCCACTATGGACTGGACTCTCACTATTATGTTAGATCCACTATGGACTGGACTCTCACTATTATGTTAGATCCACTATGGACTCGACTCTCACTATTATGTTGGATCCACTATGGACTGGACTCTCACACTATTATGTTAGATCCACTATGGACTGGACTCTCACTATTATGTTAGATCCACTATGGACTGAACTCTCACTATTATGTTAGATCCACTATGGACTGGACTCTCACTATTATGTTAGATCCACTATGGACTGGACTCTCACTATTATGTTAGATCCACTATGGACTGAACTCTCACACTACCATGTTAGATCCACTATGGACTGGACTCTCACTATTATGTTAGATCCACTATGGACTGGACTCTCACTATTATGTTAGATCCACTATGGACTCGACTCTCACTATTATGTTGGATCCACTATGGACTGGACTCTCACACTATTATGTTAGATCCACTATGGACTGGACTCTCACACTATTATGTTAGATCCACTATAGACTGGACTCTCACACTATTATGTTAGATCCACTATAGACTGGACTCTCACACTATTATGTTAGATCCACTATGGACTGGACTCTCACACTATTATGTTAGATCCACTATAGACTGGACTCTCACACTATTATGTTAGATCCACTATGGACTGGACTCTCACACTATTATGTTAGATCCACTATAGACTGGACTCTCACACTATTATGTTAGATCCACTATAGACTGGACTCTCACACTATTATGTTAGATCCACTATAGACTGGACTCTCACACTATTATGTTAGATCCACTATGGACTGGACTCTCACACTATTATGTTAGATCCACTATGGACTGGACTCTCACTATTATGTTAGATCCACTATGGACTGGACTCTCACTATTATGTTAGATCCACTATGGACTGGACTCTCACTATTATGTTAGATCCACTATGGACTGGACTCTCACACAATTTTTTATTGTTACTCTTTTTCTTTGTTTTTTCTTTTTTTTTTTTTTTAGATATTTTACACTGTTGATTAGGTGTTTTTTGCTTAAACAATTGTGTGTAATAAAAGGTAGGTGTTGTATTTTTGTAGTCCATCCATCCATTTTCTACTGCTTGTCCCTAATTACTTACAAATTTTAGGTTACACAGTCTTGGGTCATTTTAAACGACAAATTGCATGAAAAAATGCAAGAAAATACAACAATTAATAAGGGAACTTGAACTTTAGAATTGTTTTGTTTTGTGTGGACAAAATTACAATGTGTGATTTTTTTTTCCTTTTCCAATTCATGCGGCTCACTTCTATATGTTTGCATGTACGGAAAAATGGACAAAGAATCTTTAAAAAGTATCAGTCCCGCATTAACTTAGTATCGTCTCGATACTACATTGTTCAGTATCGCCTGCCCCAGTGACAGCCTTTGTCGTGACGTCACCCTCAAGGTCCTGGCAGGACGCAAACACTAATTTGACCTCGGCGGTGACTTAGTCTCATGTTACCACTTATTCCTAATAAATGAAGGATATAAACGTGTTTGAATACGATTGAAAGATTTTGGCCTGGCTACGCACTCGGGTTGTGTATTATTAGTCTTTGTAGTTATTCTGCCTTCGAGGACCTCCACGCCCCCAGCCGTCGAAGTCGGAAGAGTAAGATCCAGACTGTTGTGGTTCCAGCGCCACCCACAAAATGTCGACCTTTTATTCATAACTGGGACTTATTCTGACGCGTTAACTGCTCCCACTCCGCTACATACGGCTATGATGTCGGGGGCGCCCGGGGGAGGCTCCTCTAGTCTGGGCGCGGCGTCGGGAGCTGGTTGCAGCTCCGCCGGCCCTCTTCACGCCGGGGCAGGCGCAGGGGTGGCGGGGAGGCTGCCCGCGCGGGTCCTGGAGCACATCTTCTCCTACTTGGAGATGCTGGATCTGACCCAGTGCGCCTTGGTGTGCTGGCACTGGAGCAACATGCTGGCGGATGAAAACAGCGAGGTGTGGCGGAGCCTGTGTGCCCGCTCGCTGAGCGACGAGGCGCTGCGGTCCGACATCCTGTGCAACCTCCCGTCGTACAAGGCCAAGGTGGGTTTCACACACTTGGACCGGATCGGACATCTTATACGCCGATAACGTCTACTGTGCACACCCACCATTCTGACTTGAAACGGGCCTAGCTGTACCTAAACAATGTCTGTGTAGTCGAGGCACGATCCGGGTTTATTTTACGGCCGAATCCGATACCGATCATCCATGAGTGATATCGGCCGATACAATACCGATACCGATCGCATGTTTGAATTATTCCATCCGTTTGTAGACATCTAATATAATATCACGTTGTGATTGTACGTTTACAGTATATGGTTTCGCAGTTACAAGCAGCCTGTTGAAAGATGCCGTAACCCAAAAGCCAACAACACCCGCCTTCCGAAAAGTTTGAAAAAAAAAAAAGATATCAATTTTGGGGTCCCACATTTTTTGTAAGCGTTTTGAAAACAAATGATACATGTATGCATTATTCTGTTATATCTCACATTCTATATTGTGTTTTGGAAAAAGGTTGTCGTAAATGTTACTTAATTCATAAAAAAACAACAACAAAATAAAACAAAATTTTATGTAAATTTATTCAGTTAGTTTATTCATTTACTTTTTTCCTTCATGGATCTAAACATTATTGTTTAAACGCCGATAATGTCTACCATGCACAGCCACAGAGCAATAGATGCACGATTCTGACTTGAAATGGGCCTAACTGTACCTAATCAATGTCTGTGTAGTCGAGGCACGATCCGGGTTTATTTGACTGCCGAATCCGATACCGATCACCCATGAGTGAGATCGGCCGATACAATACCGATACCGATCGCATGTTTGAATTTCTCCATCCGTTTGTTGACATCTAATATCATAATAATATCACGTTGTGATGATACGTTTACAGTATATGGTTTCGCAGTTACAAGTAACCTGTTGAAAGAAGCCGTAACCCAAACACCAACAACACCCGCCTCACAAAAAATTTAGATTTTTTTTTTTTTTAAATTTTACTCATTAAAACAATGCAAAAATATCAATTCAAATGCGCGAGTGTAAAGCCTGGTGTATTGCATGTATTCCGACAAAGGATTTCTTCCCGGAAGTGAAAACCAGTGGTGGTCAACCAAAATGAATTTTAAAAATGGGGTCCCAAAGTAAATTTTTGGGGTCCCACTTTTTTTGTAAGCGTTTTGAAAACAAATGATAATGTAAACCCAAACACCAACAACACCCGCCCACCCGAAAAGTTAAAAAAAAAAAAATATATATATATATATATATATATATATTTTACTCATTAATTAAAACAATGCAAAAATATACATTTTGGGGTCCCACATTTTTTGTAAGCGTTTTGAAAACAAATGATAAATGTATGCATTATTCTGTTGTATTGCACATTCTATATTGTGTTTTGGAAAAATGTTGTCATAAACGTTACTTAGTTCATTAAAAAAAATAATACAAAAGAAAACTAAATTTTATGTAAATGTATTCAGTTATAAACATTTGTTCACTTTTTTCCTTCAAGGATCTAAACTTTACCGTTTAAACGCCGATAATGTCTACCATGCACACCCACAGAGCAATAAATGCACAATTCTGACTTGAAATGGGCCTAACTGTACCAAAACAATGTCTGTGTGGTCGAGGCACGATCCGGGTTTATTTTACAGCCGAATCCGATACCGATCATCCATGAGTGATATCGGCCGACACAATACCGATACCATGTGTGAATTTTTCCATCCGTTTGTTGACATCTAATATCATAATAATATCACGTTGTGATTGTACGTTTACAGTATATGGTTTCGCAGTTACAAGTAGCCTGTTGAAAGAAGCCGTAACCCAAACACCAACAACACCCGCCTCACAAAAAATTTGGATTTTTTTTTTTTAAGTTTTACTCATTAAAACAATGCAAAAATACCAATTTTAAAAATAATTGTGTTCATGATTACATCTCACATGCGCGAGTGTAAAGCCTGGTGTGTTGCATGTATTCCGACAAAGGATTTCTTCCCAGAAGTGAAAACCAGTGAAAAATCAAACTATGAATTTTCAAAAAGGGGTCCCACAGTAAATTTTTGGGGTCCCACATGGATCTAAACTTTACCGTTTATACGCCGATAATGTCTACTATGCACACCCACAGAGCAATAGATGCACGATTCTGACTTGAAATAGGCCTAACTGTACCTAAACAATGTCTGTGTAGTCGAGGCACGATTCAGGTTTATTTGACTGCCGAATCCGATACCGATCATCCATGAGCAAGATCGGCCGATCGGCATGTTTGAATTTCTCCATCCGTTTGTTGACATCTAATATACATAATAATATCATGTTGTGATTGTACGTTTACAGTATATGGTTTCGCAGTTACAAGTAGCCTGTTGAAAGAAGCCGTAACCCAAACACCAACAACACCCGTCTCCCTAAAAGTTTGAAAAAACAAAACAAAACAAGATTTTACTCATTAAAACAATGCAAAAATATCAATTTTGGGGTCCCACATTTTTTGTAAGCGTTTTGAAAACAAATGATAATGTAAACCCAAACACCAACAACACCCGCCCACCCGAAAAGTTAAAAAAAAATATATATATATATATATATATATATATATATATATATATATATATATATATATATATATATATATATATATATATATATATATTTTACTCATTAATTAAAACAATGCAAAAATATACATTTTGGGGTCCCACATTTTTTGTAAGCGTTTTGAAAACAAATGATAAATGTATGCATTATTCTGTTGTATCGCACATTCTATATTGTGTTTTGGAAAAATGTTGTCATAAACGTTACTTAGTTCATTAAAAAAAATAATACAATAGAAAACTAAATTTTATGTAAATGTATTCAGTTATAAACATTTGTTCACTTTTTTCCTTCAAGGATCTAAACTTTACCGTTTATACGCCGATAATGTCTACCGTGCACACCCACAGAGCAATAAATGCACAATTCTGACTTGAAATGGGCCTAACTGTACCAAAACAATGTCTGTGTGGTCGAGGCACGATCCGGGTTTATTTTACAGCCGAATCCGATACCGATCATCCATGAGTGATATCGGCCGATACAATACCGATACCATGTGTGAATTTTTCCATCCGTTTGTTGACATCTAATATCATAATAATATCACGTTGTGATTGTGATTGTTGTGGTTTCCTAGTTACAAGCAGCCTGTTGAAAGAAGCCGTAACCCAAACACCAACAACACCCGCCTCCCAAAAAATTTGGATTTAAAAAAAAAAAGTTTTACTCATTAAAACAATGCAAAAATACCAATTTTAAAAATAATTGTGTTCATGATTACATCTCACATGCGCGAGTGTAAAGCCTGGTGTGTTGCATGTATTACGACAAAGGATTTCTTCCCGGAAGTGAAAACCAGTGAAAAATCAAACTATGAATTTTTAAAATGGGGTCCCACAGTAAATTTTTGGGGTCCCACATGGATCTAAACTTTACCGTTTGTACGCCGATAATGTCTACTATGCACACCCACAGAGCAATAAATGCACGATTCTGACTTGAAACGGGCCTAACTGTACCAAAACAATGTCTGTGTAGTCGAGGCACGATCCGGGTTTATTTTACGGCCGAATCCGATACCAATCATCCATGGGTGAGATCGGCCGATACAATACCGATACCGATCGCATGTGTGAATTTTTCCATCCGTTTGTTGACATCTAATATCATAATAATATCACGTTGGGATACGTTTACACTATATGGTTTCCTAGTTACAAGCAGCCTGTTGAAAGAAGCCGTAACCCAAACACCAACAACACCCGCCCTCCCGAAAAGTAAAAAAAAAAAAAAAAAGATTTTACTCATTAAAACAATGCAAAAATATCAATTATGGGGTCCACTTTTTTTGCAGGCGTTTTAAAAACAAATGATAAATGTATGCATTATTCTGTTATACATCACATTCTATATTGTGTTTTGGAAAAAGGTTGTCGTAAACATTAATTTATTTAAAAAAATAATACTAAAGAAAACACATTTTTATGTACATTTATTCAGTTATAAACATTTGTTCGCTTTTTTCCTTCATGGATCTAAACTTTACCGTTTATACGCCGATAATGTCTACTACGCACACCCAGGATTCTGACTTGAAATGGGCCTAACTGTACCTAAACAATGTCTGTGTAGTCGAGGCACGATCCGGGTTTATTTTACAGCCGAATCCGATACCGATCACCCATGAGTGATATCGGCCGATACAATACCGATACCGATCGCATGTTTGAATTATTCCATGCGTTTGTTGACATCTAATATCATAATAATATCACGTTGTGATTGTACGTTTACAGTATATGGTTTCGCAGTTACAAGCAGCCTGTTGAAAGAAGCCGTAACCCAAACACCAACAACACCCGCCCTCCCGAAAAGTAAAAAAAAAAAAAAAAAGATTTTACTCATTAAAACAATGCAAAAATATCAATTATGGGGTCCACTTTTTTTGCAGGCGTTTTAAAAACAAATGATAAATGTATGCATTATTCTGTTATACATCACATTCTATATTGTGTTTTGGAAAAAGGTTGTCGTAAACATTAATTTATTTAAAAAAATAATACTAAAGAAAACAAATTTTTATGTACATTTATTCAGTTATAAACATTTGTTCGCTTTTTTCCTTCATGGATCTAAACTTTACCGTTTATATGCCGATAATGTCTACTACGCACACCCAGGATTCTGACTTGAAATGGGCCTAACTGTACCTAAACAATGTCTGTGTAGTCGAGGCACGATCCGGGTTTATTTTACAGCCGAATCCGATACCGATCACCCATGAGTGATATCGGCCGATACAATACCGATACCGATCGCATGTTTGAATTTTTCCATCCGTTTGTTGACATCTAATATCGTAATAATATCACGTTGTGATGATACGTTTACAGTATATAGTTTCCTAGTTACAAGTAGCCTGTTGAAAGAAGCCATAACCCAAACACCAACAATATTTTCCCTCCCGGTCCCCGACAGCTCAAATCTTACCAACACGCTCTGAGCTCCCACGATTGCTCCCGCAACGTGTACGTGAAGAAGAACGGTTTCACCCTGCACCGCAACCCCATCGCCCAGAGCACCGACGGGGCGCGGGGCAAGATCGGCTTTTCGGAGGGGCGCCACGCCTGGGAGATCTGGTGGGAAGGGCCCCTGGGGACGGTGGCGGTGATCGGCCTGGCCACGAAGCGGGCGTCCATGCAGTGCCAGGGCTACGTGGCCCTGCTGGGCAGCGACGACCAGAGCTGGGGATGGAACCTGGTGGACAACAACCTGCTGCACAACGGGGAAGTGAGCGGGAACTTCCCGCAGTGCAACAACGCGCCCAAATATCAGGTAGGAGACTCCCGCTTTTCCTAAGAGATGCCAGCTCGTTTTTCCAACAATTAAAGAACCCATAGCTTCCAGACTACTCTCAAAAGTTATCTTTATCAATTTATGCTCCTGAAAATTAATCTGGCTGTCATTTCCCATAATATCACTTAATTACCTACCCATTACTCAAAAACTAACTGTACTTGAACGCCCCCTCTTGGTGTGATGTCATCTACAGAACCGGAGCCCATATCCCCGCATAGGCAGTGTGGAGAAAACATGTCAACTATTATTTTCAGCACTTCATTGCCCGTTTTTTGTCACCCTGGTTAACGATGACCTCAAAACTGATATGGTAACTAGAGATGATAAATGCTTTAAAATGTAATATCGAAAATTATCAGTATCATTTTTTTAATATCGGTATCGGTTTTTAAAAAAAAAATTTTTAAATTAATTTTTTTATTAAATTTACATAAAAAACACAAGATACACTTACAATTAGTGCACCAACCCAAAAAACCTCCCTCCCCCATTTACACTCATTCACACAAAAGGGTTGTTTCTTTCTGTTATTAATATTCTGGTTCCTACATTATATATCAATATATATCAATACAGTCTGCAAGGGATACAGTCCGTAAGCACACATGATTGTGCATGCTGCTGGTCCACTAATAGTACTAACCTTTAACAGTTAATTTTACTCATTTTCATTAATTACTAGTTTCTATGTATCTGTTTTTATATTGTTTTACTTTCTTTTTTATTCAAGAAAATGTTTTTAATTTATTTTTATTTTATTAATATTTTAAAAAAGGACCTTATCTTCACCATACCTGGTTGTCCAAATTAGGCATAATAATGTGTTAAATTCCACGACTGTATATATCGGTATCGGTTGATATCGGTATCGGTAATTAAAGAGTTGGACAATATCGAAATATCGGATATTGGCAAAAAGCCATTATCCGACATCCCTAATGGTAACACAAAAATATAAAATAATCGCCAGTTCCGGAGTTTTTCATAGACACCATAGCTTGAGGAAACATCAGTAGAAGAGGATGCAAAATAGAATACTAGTGGCTCGGGATGGGAATGGATACGATTTTTCCCGATTCTGCTTAACGATTCGGTTCTTTATCGGTTTTCTTAGCAATTCTTATTTGGAAAACATAATATGATGGTTAAGCATCAATTTTGTTTAGTTTAGAGTAGAGTTTGATTGATTGAAACTTTTATTAGTAGATTGCACAGTACAGTACATATTCCGTACAATTGACCACTAAATGGTAAGTTTTTCAACTTGTTAAGTCCACGTTAATCAAGTCATGGTATAAATATATACTATCTTCATAATACAGTCATCACACAAGATAATCATCAGAGTATATACATTGAATTATTTACATTATTTACAATCCGGGGGGTGGGATGTGGAGGGGGGGTTAGGTTTGGTTGATATCAGCACTTCAGTCATCAACAATTATATAATCTGAGAAATGGACATTGTAACAGTGTAGGTCTGACTTGGTAGGATATGTAGCTGGGCAAATATTTTGACTCGGGGGGTCACGTTGAGAGAAAAAATGTAGGTGTTCCAAATTGTGTCCTAACTTGTTAGAAAATATTTATTTGTAACTATTTTGGTGGGAATTTTACCAGTGGACATAATGAGGTGTGTGTTAAGAAGCAGTGTGGAATTGTAATGACAAGCTACAGTCCCGTTATAAGGCGTTTGAGCGTTTTTCAACCCTTTTTTGGAGCCAAGGCACATGTTTTTCATTGAAAAAAATTCTGCGGCACACCACAAGCTGAAATCATTAAAACAACATCGACAATAAAAAGTCGTTCTCGCAATTGTTGGATATGAATTTAAAGCATAACCAAGCATGCATGACTATAGCTCTTGTCTCAAAGTAGGTGTACTGTCGCCACCTGTCACATCACGCCTTGAATTATCTTGAGTTTTTTGGTGTGTAGTGTTTTAGTCGTTGTCTTGTGCTCCTTTTTTGGTGGCTTTTTCCCGTTTTGTTGGTATTTTCCTGTTGCAGTTTCATGTCTTCCTTGAGCGCTATTCTCCACACCTGCTTTGTTTTTTCGCAATCAAGACTATTTAAGTTGTGCGGACGCTTTTCTTCTTTGTGGGGACATTGTCGATTGTCATGTCATGTTCGGATGTACTTTGTGGACGCCATCTCTGCTCCACACGCTGTAAGTCTTTGCTGTCGTCCAGCATTTTGTGTTTTGTTTACTTTGCAGCCAGTTCAGTTTTAGTTTTGTTCTTGCAATTAGCTACCTGCTGCCACCTACTGATATGGAAGAGTATTACATGGTTACTCTGCTGAGCTCTAGACCAGGCCTGGGCAATTATTTTGACTCGGGGGCCAAATTTAGAGAAAAAAAATGTGTCTGGGGCCGGTATATCTATTTTTTAGGAAAACTAATACAAAACCTCACAATAAAGTCTGATTGAATGCTAAAAATGTTATGACAGACCACCTTAAAAACAGAATGGAATTTAAAATTTTTCTATGAACGATACAACCCTGAATATTGAGAACATATGAATGTCACACCCCCTCTCAATCGACATATTTTACAATCAAGCCACACCCACACTGCTTGGTGCCTCGTCTGACCTACTGTGATGTAGATTACCATAGTAACTAGTAGGGTTGTACAGTATACGGGTACTAGTATAGTACCGCGATACTAATGAATCATATTCGGTACCATACCGCCTCTGAAAAGTACCGGTCCGCCACACCCTAAGATTTAAAAAAATAAATAAATCCAATAATGCAATTTTTTCTGGTTCCCTTTATTTAGAAAAATATCGAAATAATATTAGTATCAGGACAACACTAGTCACTAAAATATCATGCAAAAGCGCAGATTCCAAGCATTGAAATGCTTAGTATAGTTGAAGACTTATGGTCATTAGAAAACATCACTGCACATCATAATGGCAGCTACACTTTCCATCTTAAAGATATAAAACAATTATTTGGGAATGTCCGGCGGGCCAGATTGAAAAGCTTAACGGGGCCGCATGTGGCCCCCGGGCCTTAATTTGCCCAGGTCTGCTCTAGAGACAGTACAGACACTCAACAATGGCACATTTACGGATTACAATTACTTGTGTGCAAAAAATATTTTTAACCCAGTTAGGTGAAATTACATAATCTCCCACGGCACACCAGACTGTATCTCACGGCACACCAGACTGTATCTCACGGCACAGTGGATGAAAAACACTGATCTACAAACCCCGTTTCCATATGAGTTGGGAAATTGTGTTAGATGTAAATATAAACGGAATACAATGATTTGCAAATCCTTTTCAACCCATATTCAGTTGAATATGCTACAAAGACAACATATTTGATGTTCAAACTGATAAACATTTTTTTTTTTTTGCAAATAATCATTAACTTTAGAATTTGACGCCAGCAACACGTGACAAAGAAGTTGGGAAAGGTGGCAATAAATACTGATAAAGTTGAGGAATGCTCATCCAACACTTATTTGGAACATCCCACAGGTGAACAGGCTAATTGGGAACAGGTGGGTGCCATGATTGGGTATAAAAGTAGATTCCATGAAATGCTCAGTCATTCACAAACAAGGATGGGGCGAGGGTCACCACTTTGTCAACAAATGCGTGAGCAAATTGTTGAACAGTTTAAGAAAAACCTTTCTCAAGCAGCTATTGCAAGGAATTTAGGGATTTCACCATCTACGCTCCGTAATATCATCAAAGGGTTCAGAGAATCTGGAGAAATCACTGCACGTAAGCAGCTAAGCCCGTGACCTTCGATCCCTCAGGCTGTAATGCATCAACAAGGGACATCAGTGTGTAAAGGATATCATCACATGGGCTCAGGAACACTTCAGAAACCCACTGTCAGTAACTACAGTTGGTTGCTACATCTGTAAGTGCAAGTTAAAACTCTCCTATGCAAGGCAAAAACAGTTTATCAACAACACCCAGAAACGCCGTCGGCTTCGCTGGGCCTGAGCTCATCTAAGATGGACTGATACAAAGTGGAAAAGTGTTCTGTGGTCTGACGAGTCCACATTTCAAATTCTTCTTGGAAACTGTGGACGTCGACCAAAGAGGAAAAGAACCATCCGGATTGTTTTAGGCGCAAAGTGTAAAAGCCAGCATGTGTGATGGTATGGGGGTGTATTAGTGCCCAAGACATGGGTAACTTACACATCTGTGAAGGCACCATTAATGCTGAAAGGTACATACAGGTTTTGGAGCAACATATGTTGCCATCCAAGCAACGTTACCATGGACGCCCCTGCTTATTTCAGCAAGACAATGCCAAGCCACGTGTTACATCAACGTGGCTTCATAGTGAAAGAGTGCGGGTACTAGACTGGCCTGCCTGTAGTCCAGACCTGTCTCCCATTGAAAATGTGTGGCGCATTATGAAGCCTGAAATAGCACAAGGGAGACCCCCGGACTGTTGAACAACTTAAGCTGTACATCAAGCAAGAATGGGAAAGAATTCCACCTGAGAAGCCTAAAAAATGTTTGATTTGATTGATTGAGACTTTTATTAGTAGGTTGCACAGTGAAGTACATATTCCGTACAATTGACCACTAAATGGTAACACCCGAATACGTTTTTCAACTTGTTTAAGTCGGGGTCCACTTAAATTGATTCATGATACATATATATACTATCATATATACTATCATCATAATACAGTCATCACACAAGATAATCACATTGAATTATTTACATTATTTACAATCATGTGTCTTCTCAGTTTCCAAACGTTTACTGAGTGTTGTTAAAAGGAAAGGCCATGTAACACAGTGGTGAACATGCCCTTTCCCAACTACTTTGGCACGTGTTGCAGCCATGAAATTCTAAGTTAATTATTATTTGCAAAAAAAAGAAAAAAGTTTATGAGTTTGAACATCAAATATGTTGTCTTTGTAGTGCATTCAACTGAATATGGGTTGAAAAGGATTTGCAAATCATTGTATTCCGTTTATATTTACATCTAACACAATTTCCCAACTCATATGGAAACGGGGTTTGTACACTGTTGTGCAACAGTTTGACCTTGCCTTTGTGCATTCTAACACTGCTTTCTACAGATCGGAGAGCGGATACGAGTAATTCTCGACATGGATGACAAGACGTTAGCCTTCGAGAGGGGGTTTGAGTTTCTCGGCATCGCCTTCCGGGGGCTGCCCAAAGCCTGCCTGTTCCCCGCCGTCTCCGCGGTGTACGGCAACACCGAGGTCACCATGGTGTACTTGGGGAAACCGCTGGACGGCTGAAGGCCGCAGAGGCCCGGAAAAACGTTTTTTTTGCTCCCTCAAGGAACCGTTACCATCGGAGGACTGTTGGCATCTCTACTACAGCTTAGCATGGGTCCCCACTTGCACCGCGAGGAAGACTTTTTTTCCTCTTCCGTGTCAAAGACCAGGCAGCTTACGTACACAATTTTCATCCGAGTCAGTGAAGTAAGTTATTTTTCAACGTGGCAAACACTAGTAAATATTCATTCAAAAAAAAAGCTCACTCTAGGATACCCCATGTGTATTATATTATACACTGTGTGCCACATCCATGTCTATGTGTCATATTAACGTGTGTCCCTTTTATTGTGCTACTCAAAGTTACACTATACTATTTATTTGTCCATGGTACTACTACAGCTGCTGTACGGTTTACAAGCTGCAAAATAAAGTCATTACGTGGTGCCACTCTTAACAGTTGAGATGTCATGTGTTTCTTCCCAATTTGCACATATTGTGGTTACATGTCCTTAGAACAGGGGTCACCAACGCGGTGCCCGCGGGCACCAGGTAGCCCGTAAGGACCAGATGAGTAGCCCGCTGGCCTGTTCTAAAAATAGCTCAAATAGCAGCACTTACCAGTGAGCTGCCTCTATTTTTTAAATGGTATTTATTTACTAGCAAGCTGGTCTCGCTTTGCTCGACATTTTTAATTCTAAGAGAGACAAAACTCAAATAGAATTTGAAAATCCAAGAAAATATTTTAAAGACTTTGTCTTCACTTGTTTAAATAAATTCCTATTTTTTTTTTACTTTGCTTCTTATAACTTTCAGAAAGACAATTTTAGAGAAAAAATACAACCTTAAAAATGATTTTAGGATTTTTAAACACATATACGTTTTTACCTTTTAAATTCCTTCCTCTTCTTTCCTGACAATTTAAATCAATGTTCAAGTAAATTTAGATTTTTTTATTGTAAAGAATAATAAATACATTTTAATTAAATTTTTCATTTTAGCTTCTGTTTTTTTGACGAAGAATATTTGTGAAATATTTCTTCAAACTTATTATGATTAAAATAAAATAAAAATATTCTGGCAAAGCTAGAAAATCTGTAGAATCAAATTTAAATCTTATTTCAAAGTCTTTTGAATTTCTTTTAAAATTTTTGTTCTGGAAAATCTAGAAAAAAATTATTTGTCTTTGTTAGAAATATAGCTTGGTCCAATTTGTTATATATTCTAACAAAGTGCAGATTGGATTTTAACCTATTTAAAACATGTCATCAAAATTCTAAAATTAGTCTTAATCAGGAAAAATTACTAATGATGTTCCATAAATTATTTTTTAAATTTTTTCAAAAAGATTCGAATTAGCTAGTTTTTCTCTTCTTTTTTTCGGTTGAATTTTGAATTTTAAGGACTCGAAATTGAAGATAAACTATGTTTCAAAATTTAATTGTCATTTTTTTCATGTTTTCTCCTCTTTTAAACCGTCCAATTAAGAGTAAATATCATTAATTATTAATAATAACAGAGTTAAAGGTAAATTGAGCAAATTGGCTATTTCTGGCAATTTATTTAAGTGTGTATCAAACTGGTAGCCCTTCGCATTAATCAGTACCCAAGAAGTAGCTCTTGCTTTCAAAAAGGTTGGTGACCCCTGACTTAGAATGTCAGCACTGCACGTATTTGTGTCATCAGTTATATTTTCCACTCAGTGTCTTATGTTTCCACAAGAGGTCAGTACAGTGTTCTTCCTGTGCATGCTCTGGCAATTAGCTGCCATACACATTGATTGTTTAAAGCAGGGGTGTCCAAACTTTCTTGCCTTGGGGGCCACATTGGGCTAAAAAATGTGCGTGTAAAGTAATAATGAATAAATACCGTATTTTTCGAACTATAAGTCGCAGTTTTTTTCCATAGTTTGGCCGGGGGTGCGACTTATACTCAGAAGCGACTTATGTGTGAAATTATTAACACATTAGCGTAAAACATCAAATAATATTATTTAGCTCATTCATGCAAGAGACTAGACGTATAAGATTTCATGGGATTTAGCGATTAGGAGTGACAGATTGTTTGGTAAACGTATAGCATGTTCTATATGTTATAGTTATTTGAATGACTCTTACCATAATATGTTACGTTAACATACCAGGCACCTTCTCAGTTGGTTATTTATGCCTCATATAACGTACACTTATTCAGCCTGTTGTTCACTATTCTTTATTTATTTTAAATTGCCTTTCAAATGTCTATTCTTGGTGTTGGCTTTTATCAAATACATTTCCCCCAAAAATGCGACATATATGTTTTTTTCCTTCTTTATTATGCATTTTCGGCAGGTGCGACTTATACTCCGAAAAATACGGTAATATATACATATACATACACACATACATATACACTACTGTTCAAAAGTTTGGGGTCACATTGAAATGTCCTTATTTTTCAAGGAAAAGCACTGTACTTTTCAATGAAGATAACTTTAAACTAGTCTTAACTTTAAAGAAATACACTCTATACATTGCTAATGTGGTAAATGACTATTCTAGCTGCAAATGTCTGGTTTTTGGTGCAATATCTACATAGGTGTATAGTGGCCCATTTCCAGCAACTATCACTCCAGTGTTCTAATGGTACAATGTGTTTGCTCATTGGCTCAGAAGGCTAATTAATGATTAGAAAACCCTTGTGCAATCATGTTCACACATCTGAAAACAGTTTAGCTCGTTACAGAAGCTACAAAACTGACCTTCCTTTGAGCAGATTGAGTTTCTGGAGCATCACATTTGTGGGGTCAATCATAAAAATGGCCAGAAAAAGAGAACTTTCATCTGAAACTCGACAGTCTATTCTTGTTCTTAGAAATGAAGGCTATTCCACAAAATTGTTTGGGTGACCCCAAACTTTTGAACGGTAGTGTATACATATATATGTATACATATACACACATACAGTTGCGATCAAAAGTTGACATACACTTGTAAAGAACATGACGTCATGGCTGTCTTGAGTTTCCAATCATTTCTACAACTCTTATTTTTTTGTGATAGAGCGATTGGAGCACATACTTGTTGGTCACAAAAAACATTAATGAAGTTTGGTTCTTTTCTGAATTTATTATGGGTCTACTGAAAATGTGAGCAAATGTGCTGGGTCAAAAGTATACATACAGCAATGTTAATATTTGCTTACATGTCCCTTGGCAAGTTTCACTGCAATAAGGCACTTTTGGTAGCCATCCACAAGCTTCTGCTGGAATTTTTGACCACTCCTCTTGACAAAATTGGTGCAGTTCAGCTAAATGTGTTGGTTTTCTGACATGGACTTGTTTCTTCAGCATTGTCCACACGTTTAAGTCAGGACTTTGGGAAGGCCATTCTAAAACCTTCATTGTAGCCCGATTTAGCCATTCCTTTACCACTTTTGACGTGTGTTTGGGGTCATTGTCCTGTTGGAACACCCAACTGCGCCCAAAACCCAACCTCCGGGCTGATGATTTTAGCTTGTCCTGAAGAATTTGAAGGTAATCCTCCTTTTTCATTGTCCCATTTAAAGCACCAGTTCTATTGGCAGCAAAACAGGCCCAGAGCATAATACTACCACCACCATGCTTGACGGTAGGATGGTGTTCCTGGGTTTAAAGGCCTCCCCTTTTCTCCTCCAAACATATTGCTGGGTATTGTGGCCAAACAGCATCAATTTTTGTTTCATCAGACATCACATGGACAAAAATAAGACCTTCTGGAGGAAAGTTCTGTGGTCAGATGAAACAAATATTAACATTGCTGTATGTATACTTTTGACCCAGCAGATTTGGTCACATTTTCAGTAGACCCATAATAAATTCATAAAAGAACCAAACTTCATGAATGTTTTTTTGTGACCAACAAGTATGTGCTCCAATCACAAAAAAATAAGAGTTGTAGAAATGATTGGAAACTCAAGACAGCCATGACATTATGTTCTTTACAAGTGTATGTCAACTTTTGATCGCGACTGTATGTATGTATATATATATATATATATATATATATATATATATATATATATATATATATATATATATATATATATATATATATATATATATATAGACATAAATATGTGTGCCTACATATTATAATAATATAATGGATACATAATAATTATAATTGAATATTAAGAGTATGTGAAGGTTCAACTCCTGCCTTGTTTACATACGTAACGACCTCAGAGCTTTGAAATCAATCAGAAGTATCAAGCAGCTAAAATGCGGCAAACATGGATAAGTGTTGTTGTTTTTTTGCATTTTTCCCATCATGCCTTGCAATGGATTAAAAAAAGGGGTGTAATTTTGAATTTTTTTGTTTTTTTATAATATCGCCAACATTCAGTGAGCAGGTTGTGTTATGTGAAATGTTTGTTGACTTTTTGTGCTGGCTGAAGTTTTTTTTTTTTTTTTCTGCATCATGACTAGAGAAGGTTGTTTGGATTGGGTCATAGAAGTGAACAGAGTTGTCAAAGTTGTTTTCACTGAGTGCCATTTCTAACAGTGAATACTATTATTACACACTTTTTTTATGCATTTTATTAGTAGATTTTTTCAAACTAAAATGTAAAAAGGGGGCCATTTCTAACAGTGAATACTATTATTACACACTTTTTAAATGCATTTTATTAGTAGATTTTTTTAAACTAAAATGTTAAAAAAAGGGGGCCATTTCTAACAGTGAATACTATTATTACACTTTTTTTAAAGCATTTTATTAGTAGATTTTTTAAAACTAAAATGTTAAAAAAAAGGGGGCCATTTCTGACAGTGAATACTATTACACACTTTTTAAATGCATTTTATTGGTAGATTTTTCAAAACTAAAATGTAAAAAAAAATATGGTAAGTTGCAACATCAAAATGTAGTGTATATTACTGTAAATGGAAAAACAGCACTGCTGTTTTTATGGTAAAAAAAAAAAGGCAGCTCAGTTGCCAGAATTTTAGTGTAAAATTTACATTTGTTTTTTTACTGTAAAAAAACAAACTGCAATTTTACAGTAACATTTTGGCAACAAGGTACTAGTTTGTTTTTCAAGATTCCATACTTATTTTCTCAGAATTAAGGTATATATTTTTACTGAGGTGGATCGAAAAATGTAACTGTTATTTTCTTGATTTCTTTTAGTGTTCCTTAAAGGGGAACTGCACTTTTATTTGGAATGTTTGCCTATCGTTGACAATCATTATTAAAGACATGACAAATGTATTTTTTAATGCATTCTAAATATGAAATAATTGTAAATAAAAGACCGCTTACAGCGGAGACAATGGGAGGTCCTCTATTCCGCCCATAAAATCCGATAACCATTCAAAAAGTGCCAAAAATACTCCATTTACATTTCGTGACTTGAATATTAACCAAGTATTAGTGATATTGTTATTACGCGTGCTAACGCAGACAAACTATTTATAGCAGCGCTGTGATCCATTCCTGCGTCCCTATGTTTACATCGAGTGGTCTGCTGCTTCCTCGCTTCCTTGCTCCCTGTAAGTTTATTCTAGATCATAAATAATGCATCTCACCTGGACAGAAGAAGTCTGAGTAGGTATTCCGACAAGTTGGGACACTCTTGACAGCCATTTTGGACCTGGAACTGGCGAAGACGACATCATTCTTCATCTAAATGGGAATATATGAACATCCTGGCAGTCGGCATCCTAATGACAGCTGACCTCGTACAGTAAGTGATGTTTTATTATGTTTTTTGGCTCTCATCAAGACTGCAGTGAATAATGCTCAGTGATGAAGAACGCTGAGATGCATATTTGCTTAAAATGATCAAAATACGTAAATATTATTGTTAATGTTATTAGAAATGTTACTACATTACATATATACTTACATCATGTATATGAAACCATATTGGGGGTGTTTGGACGTGATCTTGTCCTTTCGGTCATAACCCAAAGCTCATGACCATAGGTGAGGATGGGAATGTAGATCGACCGCTAAATTGAGAGCTTTGCCTTCCGGCTCAGCTCCTTCTTCACCACAACGGATCGATACAGGGTCCGCATTACTGAAGATGCCGCACCGATCCGCCTGTCAATCTCACGATCTACTCTTCCCTCACTCGTGAACAAGACTCCGAGGTACTTGAACTCCTCCACTTGGGGCAGGGTCTTCTCCCCAACCCGGAGATGGCACTCCACCCTTTTCCGGGCGAGAACCATGGACTCGAACTTGGAGGTGCTGATTACCATCCCAGTCACTTCACACTCGGCTGCGAACCGATCCAGTAAGAGCTGAAGATCCTGGCCAGATGAAGCCATCAGGACCACATCATCTGCAAAAAGCAGAGACCTAATCCTGCAGCCACCAAACTGGATCCCCTCAAAGCCCTGACTGCGCCTAAAAATTCTGTCCATAAAAGTTATGAACAGAATGGGTGACAAAGGGCAGCCTTGGCGGAGTCCAACCCTCACTGGAAACGTGTCCGACTTACTGCCGGCAATCCGGACCAAGCTCTGACACTGATCGTACAGGGAGCGGACCGCCACAATCAGACAGTCCGATACCCCATACTCTCTGAGCACTCCCCACAGGACTTCCCGGGGTACACGGTCGAATGCCTTCTCCAAGTCCACAAAGCACATGTAGACTGGTTGGGCAAACTCCCATGCACCCTCACCGCTGCTGCCATTTCTAATATAAAGTAAAGTTCTTACTTACCGTAATTTCCGGACTATAAGCCGCTACTTTTTCCCCTCGTTCTGGTCCCTGCGGCTTATACAAGGGTGCGGCTTATATACGGCCTGTTCTTCTCCGGCACCAACGAAGAGGATTTCGGTGGTTTTAGTACGCAGGAGGAAGACGATGACACAATGATTAAAGACTGACTTTTCATATACCGGTAGGCTGGTTATTTTGATAACGTACAGGCGAGCACTTTGTATTACTTTGCACCGTTGTATTATTTGTACTCTGCACGAATGCTGTTCACCATGTCAAAGATGTGAAAGTTTGATTGAATGATTGAAAGATTTATTGTTAATAAATGGGACGCTTTGCGTTCCCAAACAGTCATCTCTGTCCCAACAATCCGTGGTAGCAGGAACCCCTATATACTACGCTAATTACACATCAAAACCCTGCGGCTTATAGTCGGGTGCGGCTTATATATGGAGCAATCTGTATTTTCCCCTAAATTTAGCTGGTGCGGCTTATAGTCAGGTGCGGCTTATAGTCCGGAAATTACGGTATATCTGTCAGTAAACTCGCCATGAAAGTGCTAAAACATACCGGTGTAGTGAGTTTACATTATTCACCCAAGGAACTTTAGTTATTATTTTTTTCATGGGACACATTTCTAGTGTGGTTTTTGTTTCCGGATGAGGAGATGCTGCTCCGTTATTAATTGAAGTAAAGTCTGAATGTCATTAAAACAGTTAGCGCCATCTTTTGACTCTTCTTCCACTCCCGTCCTTGCACGCTACAACAAAGATGACGGGGAGAAGACGCTGTCGAAGGTGAGTCACGTAAATAAGACCGCCCACAAAACGGCGCATCCAGAAGAGACTGTCAGAAAGCGACTTGAAGATGATGTGTAAAACATCATCTATGCAACATTTTGACCAAAGAACCACCATCACATGTTATGTAGACCACAAGGAAGTCTTTTACATTTGGTGAAAAATCATAATAATTAGGGATGTCCGATAATATCGGACTGACGATATTATCGGCTGATAAATGCTTTAAAATGTAATATCGGAAATTATCGGTATCGGTTTCAAAATTATCGGTATCGGTTTCAAAAAGTAAAATGTATGACTTTTTAAAACGCCGCTGTGTACACGGACGTAGGGAGAAGTACAGAGCGCCAATAAACCTTAAAGGCACTGCCTTTAAGAAAAAAATATCTACGGCTTTTCACACACACACAAGTGAATACAACGCGTACTTGGTCAACAACCATACAGGTCACACTGAAGGTAGCCGTATAAACAAGTTCAACACTGTTACAAATATGCGCCACACTGTGAACCCACACCAAACAAGAATGACAAACACATTTCGGGAGAACATCCGCACCGTAAAACAACATAAACACAACAGAACAAATACCCAGAACCTCTTGCAGCACTAACTCTTCCGGGAAGCTACAATATACACCCCCTGCTACCCCCTACTAAAACCCCGCCCACCTCAACCTCCTCATGCTCTCTCAGGGAGAACATGTCCCAAATTCCAAGCTGCTGTTTTGAGGCACGTTAAAAAAAATAATGCACTTTGTGACTTCAATAATAAATATGGCAGTGCCATGTTGGCATTTTTCTCCATAACTTGAGTTGATTTATTTTGGAAAACCTTGTTACATTGTTTAATGCATCCAGCGGGGCATCACAACAAAATTAGGCATAATAATGTGTTCATTCCACGACTGTATATATCGGTATCGGTTGATATCGGAATCGGTAATTAAGAGTTGGACAATATCGGAATATCGGATATCGGCAAAAAAGCCATTATCGGACATCTCTAATAATAATATGACCCCTTTAATGCGCCTTTTATATAAAAACAGATCAAAAATAGACCATTCATCGGCAGTGCGCCCTATGGTCTGGAAAATACGGTGTGACTTTATGATCCTCAAATGTGGCCAAGAGTTTAGTGGGTTAATATCAATCACGTTGCTCATTCCTCAAAGCCATACGAGCAAGATTGAAGACGTATTCTATTAGGATGTAAAATACATATGTTGGGCAGGAAGGGCGTGTTTGTTGACTAGTTTCCTCTCCAGTAAGTCTGCTGATCACAGAGGGCCAAGAGCGTGAAGGGAGTGTTCGTCAGGGGTTTTTGCGGTGGCAGCTGTGCTCACAAGCGCTCTTTATCGATACGACGCATGTGCCATGGCGAAGGAGAAGAAGAAAAAGTTGAGCAACTTGCCTTCCTGTGCGCCCCCCCCACGGGCTTGAGAACCTCTCTCTGATTGCAGCTCCGGTCCATGTGACTCCGCTTCCGTTGGCTGCCTGCTTCCGTGAAGAGTCGAACAACAACAAAAAAAGGTGTCAGTTCTTTAAGTCAGGACAGCACTGGAGCATCACGCATGAGAACACACACTACGGCGGCGGCGACATGGTCATGGGAACAGGCGTTTGTGGCTTGGGGAATCCACACCTAACCACCACCGTGAGTTTATGCACCGGTTTAGATGCTTCTTAACCCTCACATTACATGATATTATACTATATAAGGTGCACAAGTTATTGGATTCCAAGAGAAAATACCAACTTTGACAATTTTTCACATTGTATAATTTAAAATTGAATGGAATAGAATAGCCTTTGTCATTGTGCATTGTTATTTTCTTGATTTATTTTAGTGCAGGGGTGTCAAACTTGTTTTCATTGAGGGCCACATCGCAGTTATAGTTGCCCTCAGAGGGCCGCTCTTTCAACAATGAATATACAAATATATGAATATACTGTACATGTATGTATGTATATATATATATATATATATATATATATATATATATATATATATATATATATATATATATATATATATATATATATACATATATACACATATATATATATACACATATACATATATATATACACACACACATATATATATACACACACACATATATATATACACACATATATATATATATATATATATATATATATATATATATATATATATATATATATATATATATATATATATATATATATATATATATATATATATATATATATATATATATATATATATATATATATATATATAATACATTAACAATATATTTTTTTACATAAGCTGCAAAGAAATACCTAAAACTGGCAGCTTAGTCAGCATACTTTTACAGTAAAAGCAAATTTTACAGCATATAAAAAAATGGAATAAATAGAATGGAATGGAGAAACAAAACTACTGTTTTTAGCCGTAAAATTAAAGCAACAGAGCTGCGAGTTTTTTATTTTTTTATTTTTTTTACCGTAAATCCTTGTTTTAATGTTTTTTTTTTGTTTTTTTTTAATGTTTTAGTGTCTTACCGTATATGGAAAAAAAAACTGTATTAAAGTTGATTTTACGGTAAAAAAACTCAGTCGGCAGAATTTAACCGTACAATTCATTGTCAATTTTACAGTCTACAGTTTGATTGATAATTTGTTTTGAAATCATAAGTCAAGCAGATATTTAAGCACAGTATTTATGTTTATTTCAAAAAATTTTTTTTTTGCAATACAGAATATGATATTTTGATATTTAATATAATATTTTGATATATAATACATTACCAATATATATATATATATATATATATTTTTTTTTACACGAGCTGCAAAGAAAGACTTAAAACTGGCAGCTTAGTCACCAGAATTTTACAGTAAAAGCAAATTTTACAGCATAAAAATGTAATAAATGTTCAAATGCTACTGTTTTTAGCCGTAAAATTAAAGCAATAGAGCTGCCAGTTTTTTTTGGGTTTTTTTGTGTTACTGGTTTTTTGGTTTGTTTTTTAATGTTTTAGTGTCTTACCGTATATGAAAAAAAAACCCAGTACCAAAGTTGACTTTACGGTAAAAAAAACTCAGTCGGCAGAATTTAACCGTAAAATCTATTGTCAATTTTACAGTCTAGAATTTGATTGATAATTTATTTTGAAATCATAAGTCAAGCAGATGTTTAAGTACAGTATTTATGTTTATTTAAAAAAAAAAAATTTTTGGAATACATATTTAAATTTGGATAATATTGAATTTTAAAAGATATGCAACTGCATGCAGTACATGATTTTTAATGCCAAAAAGGGAAAGAACAAATAGATTTAGTAAGAAAAGATTAAGCATTTTATTAACGCATATTATTTCCAGGCTTTGGCGGGCCAGATTTGGCCCCCGGGCCTTGAGTTTGACACCTGTGTTTTAGTGTTTCTTAAACGGGAACTGCACTTTTTTTGGGAATTTAGCCTATCATTCACAATCATTATTTAAGACATGACGAATGTAAATTTTTAATGCATTGTAAATATTAAATCAAATAAAAGTCCGCTTGCAGCAGAGCCAATGGGAGGTCCTCTATTCCGCCCATAAAAATCAGATAAATAACCATTCAAAAAGTGCCAACATTACTCCATTTACATTTAATTGTGATTTGAATATTAACCAAGTATTAGCAATAAACTTTGACAATTTTTCACATTGCATGATTTAAAATTGAATGGGATAGAGTAGCTTTGGAGCGAAATTGTTAAAACAGGGCAAAACACTGCAAAATGCAATCACATAGGCAAAAGAAAATGTACACTACACCAGTGGTGCCCAACCACCGGTCCGCGGACCGATTGGTACCGGACCGCACAAGAAATTTAAAAAAAAAAAAAAAAAAAAAAAAAAATGTTTTTCATTTTTTTACGAATTTAACATAAAAAACACAATATATACATTATATATAAATATAGATCAATACAGTCTGCAGGGATACAGTCCGTAAGCACACATGATTGTATTTATTTATGTAAAAAAAAAAAAAAAAAACATTTTTTTTTTTTTTAAATACCCCCCCCCCCCACCGGTCCGTGGGACACATTTTCAAGCGTTGACCGGTCCACAAAAAAAACCATTAAATTCATCACGTTTAGACGCAGATTAATCATGCAGCCTTTTTTTAAATTTTTTTTTTTTACCTTAAAACGCAGATGGTTTCCTGAAAGGCGGCAGCGTGGGTTGTTATGTGGCAGCGATGGGGTCCGTGCAAAGATGACTGTGGGAAACTTCACTCTTAAACATTCTAGATGAAAGAGACATATAGATTAATATTTGGAAAAATGCCAATAAGCCATTTAGAAGCGTTAAAAATAAGCAGTCCATTTAAGATATTGAATAGATTGTGTTCGACATCTTCTCAGCTGTTTAAAATTGGTGCAGTAGATAGCAAGTTATGTATTAAGTGTGGGAGAACTCTTGTTCATTTATTGTGGGAATGTTGGAGAATAAAAGAGTTGTGGTTGAAAACAACAAAATAAGCAATCACATTCCTAAATATAAACATCCCAATGACACTGCAAACTTGTATTCTTGGTGATCTGCATCAGTTTAGCAATGTGTCATCAAAGCGTGAACATGCATTTCTTTCAATATGCATCATAACAAAAAGGGTAATGTTAAAAAAATGGATAGATGTTGATAGTCCAACTCATACTGACTGGTATACACACATTACATTCTAACTGGTATACACACATACCACATACTGACTGGTATACACACATTACATTCTAACTGGTACACACACATACCACATACTGACTGGTATACACACATACCACATACTGACTGGTATACACACATACCACATACTGACTCGTATACACACATACCACATACTGACTCGTATACACACATACCACCTACTGACTGGTATACACATACCACATACTGACTGGTATACACACATACCACATACTGACTGGTATACACACATAATACATTCTAACCGGTATACACACATAATACATTCTAACCGGTATACACACATACCACATACTGACTGGTGTACACACATACCACATACTGACTGGTATACACACATACCACATACTGACTGGTATACACACATACCACATACTGACTCGTATACACACATACCACATACTGACTGGTATACACATACCACATACTGACTGGTATACACACATAATACATTCTAACTGGTATACACACATACCACATACTGACTGGTATACACACATACTGACTGGTATACACACATACCACATACTGACTGGTATACACACATACCACATTCTAACTGGTATACACACATACCACATACTGACTGGTATACACACATACCACATGCTGACTGGTATGCACACATACCACATGCTGACTGGTATGCACACATACCACATGCTGACTGGTATACACACATACCACATGCTGACTGGTATACACACATACCACATACTGACTGGTATACACACATACCACATACTGACTGGTGTACACACATACCACATAATGACTGGTATACACACATACCACATACTGACTGGTATACACACATACCACATACTGACTGGTATACACACATACCACATACTGACTGGTATACACATACCACATACTGACTGGTGTACACACATACCACATACTGACTGGTTTACACACATACCACATACTGACTGGTATACACACATACCACATACTGACTGGTATACACACATACCGACTGGTATACACACATACCGACTGGTATACACGCATACTGACTGGTACACACATATACCGCATACTGACTAGTATACACACATACCACATACTGACTGGTACACACAAGCTATGGAGATGATATCAGTAGAAAAAAACGGTATTCAGTTAAAATAATAATGAGTCATATATTGGAATATGGGATCCATTATTTTAATTTGTTTTAATTATCAAATGAACCTAAAATATGACTTATTTTATCTTTGTGGACAATATTGGACACAATGTGTTGTCAAGCTTATGAGATGTGATGCAAGTGTAAGCCACTGTGACACTATTGTTCATTTTTTTAATGTTTTTATCCCTTTTTTTTTTTATAAATGGCTGTGATGATAGTGTAAATGAGGGATTTCTAATCACTGCTATGTTGGAATTGTTATTAATATTGATACTGTTGTTGATATTATTCATTTTTGTTTGACTACTTTTGGATTGTTTTGTGTCTTCTCAATTGCTCTGTTGATTGCTATTCTGAATGTTGCTGGGCCGGGTTTGGTTTTGGAATTGGGATTGTATTATTATGAATAATTTTGTTGGACTGATAAATTAAAAAAATAAATAAAACAATTTAATCGAAAACATACCCTCAGACAAAAGAGATGAGCAAACAAATGTGGTGCATTCAAGTAAGACAATTTTAAAAATGCAGTATCATTGATTTGTACATTTAATTGATATATATTTGTGTTTAGACCATTTATTTTCATACTATTTGATATACAAAAAGTAACAATTTCTTGAGCTTGAGCATGTCACTTATTAGTAGTAATATTTAATAAACCTGCCCCCGTCCAGCCACATAATTTAGATGCCGTAATCTGCTTTCAGGGATAGTTCTGTTGCATTATTTGTGTTGAACTTTATCAAATGTTTGGACGTATTTCGTGTTTGGTGCGAACGTACCGGATCATAGAAAGATAAAAAAAGAAGCCATTAAAGGAGCATCACATGCTTAGAATTCACTTTTTTTTTCAGGGGAAAAAATGCCCCGAAGAGCAGGGAAACCTGCAAAACAGACTTGTAGGGATGAAATAGCCTGTGTGTTTTTTCCTGACCTAACGTCTATATACATATACAGTATATGCAGGCATACATATAATAGTAATATAATGGATACATAATTAATAATTATAATTGAATATTAAGAGTATGTGAAGGTTCAAATCCTACATTGTTTACTTATGTAACGACCTCCTTAGAGCTTTGAAATCAATCAGAAGTATCAAGCAGCTAAAATGCGTCAAACATGGTTAAGTGTTGAGTTGGTTTTTTTTGCATTTTTCCCATCATGCCTTGCAATGGATTCTAAGGTGGTGTCATTTTGAATTTTTTGGTATTTTTTTAATAATATCACCAACATTCAGTGAGCAGGTTGTGTTATGTGAAAAGTTGGTTGACTTTTTGTGCTGGCTGAAGTTTTTTTTTCTTTTTCTTTCTAGATAGAGAAAGTTGTTTGGATTGGGTCATATAAGTGAATGCTGTGCAATGATTAATTATATATAATTAATAATTACTGTCCTTGAAATCTGCGCCATGACTAGAGATTGTTATTTGGATTAGGTTATATAAGTGAATGCTGTGCAATGATTCATTATTTTATTAATTATATATAATTAATCATTACTGTCCTTGATATCTGCACCATGACTAGAAAGTTGTTTGGACTTAAACAAGTTGAAAAACTTGTTCGGGTGTTACCATTTAGTGGTCAATTGTACGGAATATGTACTGTACTGTGCAACCTACTAATAAAAGTCTCAATCAATCAATCAAAAAAGGATTGGGTCATATAAGTGAATGCTTTGCAATGATTCATTATATATAATTAATAATTACTGTCCTTGAAATCTGCGCCATGACTAGAGATTGTTATTTGGATTAGGTTATATAAGTGAATGCTGTGCAATGATTCATTATTTTATTAATTATATATAATTAATCATTACTGTCCTTGATATCTGCGCCATGACTAGAGAAGGTTGTTTGGATTGGGTCATATAAGTGAATGCTGTGCAATGATTCATTATTTTATTAATTATATATAATCAATAATTACTGTCCTTGATATCTGCGCCATGACTAGAGAAGGTTGTTTGGATTGGGTCATATAAGTAAATGCTGTGCATGTAGACTCTAGAAAGCTCACCTCATGGTCACTGGACCAAAAAAAAAAACTTCACAGGCTCCATTGTTTGTTTTATTTCTAAATACAGTTGAAAAACATGACCAAAATCTGTGATCTAGTACCAAAAAATGTGGTAATTTTGGATCACATGGTGGTATAAGTGATTATTTTAATCCAGTTATAAATACATTAGTTTGCTCTTTTTGTGTTGTATTATTATGATTTTTGTATATTTATGTGTAATCTCATCTTTTCATCTCAATTATATACAATTACGAATTACTGTCCTTGATAGCTGCGCCATGACTAGAGAAGGTTGTTTGGACTGGGTCATATAAGTGAATGCTGTGCATGTAGACTCTAAAAAGCACACCTCATGGTCACTGGACAAAAAACAACAACATTACAGGCGCCATTGTTTGTTTTACTTCTAAATATAGTTTAAAAACAAGGCCAAAATCTGTGATCTGTGATACCAAAACAATTGGGTCATTTTGGATCACATGGTGGTATAAATGATTATTTTAATCCAGTTATAAATACATTAGTTTGCTCTTTTTGTGTTGTATTATTATGATTTTTGTATATTTATGTGAGATCTCATCTTTTCATCTCTTTCCCCTAGTGAGGATGTTAAAATGTCAGTTCACGGCCCTTCGCTGTGTCGCTTACTATTCTTCTTCATGTCCCTACGGAGCACCTTGACGCCGGCCTCAAGTCATCCACCACATCATCCGTGCCGCCTGGTAAAATAGCTTTTTTTTTTTTTTTTTTTTTTTCACACGTGAAAAGAAAACTGCCTTACAAATACTAATTGACAGCTGTGTTAATAATTCAATAGGAAATTGGTTGGATTTTTAACATGCAATAGTTAAATCATATTTTATTGTTGTTTTAATTTAGGGCCACATCGCAGGTATGGTAACATTGAATAATATATGAATCATGATATTACACCAGAGCTGGGCAAATATTTTGACTCGGGAGCCACATTGAGAGAAAAAATGTGTCTGGGGCGGGGGGGGGCAATGTATGTGTGTGTTTAAATGATATATACACATTTAGCTGTAAAAATCTGCTGTACGGTATGTGTGTTTGGGTCCCTTTTTTTCCCAGGAACACCAATACCAAAAGTCACAATGTCTGATAGAATTCTAAAAACAGACCACCTCAAAAAAATGGAACGGAATTTTACAGTTTTTTACTGAACGGGACATCTAAAATGTTCATTAAAATAAAGAAAGTGGGACGAACAATAAAACACTGAATATTAACACATATCTTTTATAATCAAGCAAAACACAAGAAAAATGTAACAAACAGCAAAATATGAATGCAAAGTGTAATAAACACCTACATTATGATATATTATCACTTTTATGCAGAGATTTGTTGTAAAAATCTGCTTCCGCATGTGTTTGGGGCTGGCTGCTCTGAAAACAAGCCCCGCCCACTCTGCTTTGTTCCTGGTCTGAGCTGATGTGACGTAGATTACCGTAATAACTCCTATAACACCCAAAAGCGCAGATTTCAACCATTAAAATAATTTCTATAGTTCAAAACTTACGGTCATTTAAAAACAGCACTGCACATCATAATGGCGGCTACAGTTTTGATGTTAAATGTCGGAAAAAATTATGTAGAACGTCTGGCAGGCCGTATTTTGCCCAGGTCTGTATTACACAGTTTGATTAAGTCCATCTTTTACTGTTGAAATACATCGATAGAGATAGACGTAGATTTAGCTGGCAGATCAGTCATCAGAATTTTACTGTAAAATGTACGGTAGTTTTTACAGCATGTACCGTAAAAGTAAAATTCTGGTGAAAGATCTGCCGGGTTTTTTTTAACCATAAAATATATTGTCATTTTTACAACGTACAATTTGATTGATGACTTGTTTTAAAATCATAATGCAAGCCCATTTTAACAAAGCATTTTAACAAAACAAATTAGACTGAATGATAATATAATCATTACACTATTATATAATATTTAGATTTAAAAAATATGCAATTGTATGAAGTACATGTGGGTTTTTTTCCCCCGTTAAATTTACCAGGGTGTGTGTGTGGCCCCCCCCGGTCCTTGAGTTTTACACCTTGTGTTTTAGAGTGAACATTAATTGTGCAGGCAAAAAACTGATATGTAACAAACTTTAAAAAATATAACTGATCTTGTGATATGTGGGCCGTACATATATTTTAGATTAGGTACCACATGTCAAATAACGCATTAGGACACAGGTGTCAAACTCAAGGCCCGGGGGCCAAATCTGGCCCGCCACGTTATTTTATGTAGCCCGCGAAAGCCTGGAAATAATATGCCTTAATAAAATATTTTCTTACTAAATATATTCATCCTTTCCCTTTTGACATTAAAAATCATGTACTGCATGCAATTGCATATCTTTTAATATTCAATATCATCAAAATCAAAGTATTATATTTTCATGCATTCCCAAAAATGTTTTTGTTAAAATAAACATAAATACTGTGCTTGAATATGATTTCAAAACAAAATTAAAGCTGCAAGCAGCGATGGACGGGACCGACTTTGAGGGCTCATAAAATCCAAACCGGAGCAGTAATTAAAACTCTTTCATCAACTTTTAATCAGAAGGGTTCAATCTCTCTCCTGTGCTAATTTGAAGCGGACATGACAAACGCGCTCAGAGGAGATAATGTTTGAAAAAAAGGTGACCGTTTTTACTCAACTTTTGTTTTGAAGGGGGAATTGCAAACTTCCTGTTGATTTTTGCTGGGGGTTGTCAGTATCAATTCTAGGTCTAAGTGAGACCTACATAGAGGTTTTTGTTTCATGTCTCTACGACATTCCTACTGGGAGTTAGAGGCAGTTTTGTCTGTGTTTTCTTCCTAGGGGGCGCTAGAGCGCAATTTTGAGTTTTTGGGGTTTGCTTTTTTGATTAGATCGCAATTTTTGCCAGTCCTGATGTGTGTGTCCAATTTGGTGAGTTTGGAAGCATGTTAAGGGGGTCAAATTACAGCTCAAAGAGGCGGCGGTATAATAATAAAACGCTAGAAATTCAATAGGGTCCTCTGTCCCAAAGGGACTCGGTCCCTAATTATGCATCAAATTGTAGACTGTAAAATTGACAATAGATTTTACAGTTAAATTTCGCTGACTGAGTTTTTTTTTACCATAAAATCAACTTTGGTACTGTTTTTTTCCATACACAGTAAGACACTAAAACATTAAAAAACAAACAAAAAAAACCCCATTAAAACAACAAGAATTTACAGTAAAAATTGAATTTTACAGCTAAAAACAATGGTTTTGTTTCTCCATTCCATTCTTTTATATGCTGTAAAAAAAAACACTGCTTTTACTGTAAAATTCTGGTAACTAAGCTGCCAGATTTTAAAGTAAAATTTTTATATTTTTTTTGCAGCTTATGTAAAAAAAATATTGTTAAAGTATTATATATATACACATGTACACTACCGTTCAAAAGTTTGGGGTCACATTGAAATGTCCTTATTTTTGAAGGAAAAGCACTGTACTTTTCAATGAAGATAACTTTAAACTAGTCTTAACTTTAAAGAAATACACTCTATACATTGCTAATGTTGAAAAGAGAAACTGGAAATTGTGATGTATCATGTTGTATGCTTGCATGTTCGAAATAAACTCAAACTCAACTCAACTCAACTCAATGTGGTAAATGACTTTTCTAGCTGCAAATGTCTGGTTTTTGGTGCAATATCTACATAGGTGTATAGAGGCCCATTTCCAGCAACTATCACTCCAGTGTTCTAATGGTACAATGTGTTTGCTCATTGGTTTAGAAGGCTAATTGATGATTAGAAAACCCTTGTGCAATCATGTTCACACATCTGAAAACAGTTTAGCTCGTTACAGAAGCTACAAAACTGACCTTCCTTTGAGCACATTCAGTTTCTGGAGCATCACATTTGTGGGGTCAATTAAATGCTCAAAATGGCCAGAAAAAGAGAACTTTCATCTGAAACTCGACAGTCTATTCTTGTTCTTAGAAATGAAGGCTATTCCACAAAATTGTTTGGGTGACCCCAAACTTTTGAACGGTAGTGTATATTCATATATTACTTATTGGTAAAAGCGGCCTTCTGAGGGCAACCATAACTGCGATGTGGCCCTCAATGAAAACGAGTTTGACACCCCTGCATTAGGATGTAGTCGTAAGGTAATGAAGTAGTAATTATCTGGCTCACCCCCAAAATATGATTTGCGGCGTCATGCCTGTAAAAAAACCCGGTACTTTTCAAACAGAGTATAGTACTGTTTTTGATTCATTAGTACCGCGATACTATACTAGTACCGGTATACCATACAACCCTAAAACGCGGTGTTCTGTGCCACATTTTGAGGACATTCGAGTCAACAGAAGCACCAGTAAATGAATTGTTTTTTCTCTCTATAGACACAAAGGACAGCTCTCTGCAACAATAGCAACCTCACGTCTGTTCCTGCGGGACTACCAGGCAGCACAGAGGAGCTTCAGCTCAATTTTAATCTCATTAAGACACTACAGGGCAATTGTCTTCAATACCCCTCACTCACTACCCTCAGTTTAGCCTGCAATAATCTGGAGACATTAAAGCGGAACACTTTTCAGCACTCCAAATTGTTAAAAAGTCTCAATTTTGCTAATAATAATCTGTACGTCAGCTACGAGGAAACCAGCAATGCTCTAAAGATGCTACCCGAGCTCAAATCTTTAGATCTATCAGAGAATAAGATGGATGAAGAAATGGCTGCAGTTCTTCTTCAAAATCTGACGTCTTTGGAGTACCTAAATCTTTCTGGAAACCTCTTGCAACGCATCGATGAGACCTCGTTTAGGGATCTTCAACTACTCAAAGAGCTGGACCTGCAGAGGAACCTCCTGTTTGAGATCGACAACGCCTTTGACAACACTCCCAAACTACAGCGGCTCAATTTGGCCATCAATCACCTGCCCTGCCTGACTGACTTCCACATGACCCAGCTGGTGGTTCTCAACGCCAGCCACAACTTCATCGAGTGGTTCATCTCCAGGCAGGACGTCAATGACACCTTCCAAATAGAGACGCTCGATCTGTCCGATAACAAACTGCTATTTTTTCCTTTCTTACCCAACGTGAGCCGCTTGAGAAATCTTTACCTGTCCTACAACAGCGTGAGTTTCTACGAGCACCTGGAGGACAACGTCACGTACCCAAACCTGACCACTACGGTGGAATTCTACAACACGATGAGGAACACTACGAACATAACAGCTAGGCTGTGGGATGACAACCTTCACGGGGACATCTCCTCGGTGGAGATGTTAGACCTGCGAGGAAATCAGTTGCAGTACTTCCCACAAGGATTCATCCGGAAAATGCCATTCCTGTCTCGACTCCGGTTGTGTGGCAACTGTCTGGAAAGTTTGAATCTGACTTTGGAGCAGTTCTCTGGGAGCTTGTTTGAGTTGGATGTTAGCAACAACCGCCTGAAGGAGATTGTGACCAATGACGTTACACTGGGAACTCTTAGCAATCTCACATACCTCAACCTCAGCCTCAATGATCTTGACTGCGGATCTTCTGGACTATTCTTTGCATTGTCAAGCCTTGGATCAGTGGACCTGAGTTACAACAACATCGGCACGTGTGTTCCTGACGAAGCTGAGGCCAGCACAGGCTCGAACACAGCGTCTGTGGACTGGAAAACAACCGTGTCCTTGAGGCGGCTTTACTTAAAGGGATGCAAGCTCGGAAAAATTCCTCCGTCTGCATTCTCCGGCATGTCTCTCACACATTTAGACCTGTCTGACAACCCTGAGCTAAGTGGCCAACCGTCCATACGAAGTTTGAGCAGCACATTACAGCACCTAGGTTTGGGAAACACACACATCGGGGACTTTGACTTCTCAGATTTTCTAAATCTGAAATCTCTGAATATTTCTTACAATTCCCTCTCACATATTCCCGCGTCGGTCGTAAAGTTGGACCTAAAACTGCTTGACTTGAGGGACAACAAGCTGTCTACTATCCCCTCAGCTCAGGCCAAGACTTTAGCTTCAAAACTTCACACTGTTTTCCTCACAGGAAATCCATTCAACTGCTGCCAAACAGAATGGTTTCGGACATTTGAAAGAACAAAGACAATCCATGTGGTGGGACAGCCAGACATGGAGTGTACAGATCTCTTACGAATCCACAGCATCCTACATTCCCGATTGTTTCTGTGTCAAGAGGAAACCGGGGAATCTATGTTTTGGTATATTGTCCTTTTTGTTACCATTTGTATTTCTTTGGTGGGCATTTTATTGATTGTGTTCCTTACTATGAAGCCCAAAGTAATACACAAGTCGATCAAAAAGAAATGTTTCAAGCCAACATCCTATTGATGCTCTAAAACAAACCACAGTTCTGTCGCCACTGACAGAGGGGTCGCTCCCTTGCGTCTTAAAGTTGTCTTTTTTACTACACCACAATAAAACTAAACCATTCTTGTTCAGAGTAAAACTAAATAAGACTCACTTCACAACATTTCTAAATAGGATTGGGGCTAAACTCAAAACAGAAAAAGGTTAGCATATACTTAGCATGTTGTGTAAGATTGTAGGGGTGCTCATAAAAATTTGATTCAAATTTGAAGCGCACTTTTTAGTTCTAAATTGGTTCCTAATGTTCAAGAAACAATAAAAAAATGCATAAATACTATATACGGTACAAGCCAAAGGTTTGGACACACCTTCTCATTCAATGCGTTTTCTTTATTTTCATGACTATTTACATTGTAGATTGTCACTGAAGGCATCAAAACTATGAATGAACACATGTGGAGTTATGTACTTAATAAAAAAAGGTGAAATAACTGAAAACATGTTTTATATTCCAGTTCCTTCGAAATAGCCACCCTTTGCTCTGATTACAGTTTTGCACACTCTCTGCATTCTCTTGATGAGCTTCAAGAGGTAGTCACCTGAAATGGTTTTCACTTCACAGGTGTCATAGTTTTGATGCTTTCAGTGACAATCTACAATGTAAATAGTCTTGAAAATAAAGAAAACACATTGGAATGTATTGTATGTTTAGGAATGCATTTTCAAAACAATGTTTTCAGGCCACCTCAGCGCTTGTTTTGTGTAGACGTCAGCAGTCAAGAGGAGCTTTTGTAACCTGTGAGGTTGAATCATTTTTATACAAAATAATTAAATGCGAGAACCGCAGTGAATTAAGAATTGTGTTGAATCGAATCATTACCCCAAGAATCGGAATCGAATCGTGAGCTGTAGGAAGATTCCCATTACTTTTGGATTGGTTTTATAAACAAATTCTAAAAATTTTCTGGATGCGGTCCTGGGTAGAAAAATTTTGATATTTTGGATACTGACAAATACATCTGTGACTGTCAAGAATAAAATCAACATTTTGTGGAACTATCTTGTTTCTTTAAAAGTTCTTGTTGTGAATGCTGAGTTAAGTGAACTTTTCTTGTCGAGCAACCCAAACAAAGTCTATAATGCTCAAATCTTAAGTCATTTCGTAAGATTACACTTCCGATGGTAACTAATTATGACGAGGCTCAACTTAGTGCTCACGGCCACAAGGAGGCACATCTGGGGGTTGCTAAAATACGCTGTGATGTACAAAACCCAAAACCAGTGAAGTTGGTACGTTGTGTAAATGGTAAATAAAAACAGAATACAACGATTTGCAAATTCTTTTCAACATATATTCAATTGAATAGACTGCAAAAACAAGATACTGGAAAACTTAATTTTTTGCAAATATTAGCTCATTTGGAATTTGATGCCTGCAACACGTTTCAAAAAAGCTGGCACAAGTGGCAAAAAAAAGCTGAAGAATGCTCATCAAACACTTATTTGGAACATCCCACAGGCGAGCAGGCTAATTGGGAACAGGTGGGTGCCATGATTGGGTATAAAAGCAGCTTCCATGAAATGCTCAGTCATTTACAAACAAGGATGAGGCGAGGGTCACCACTTTGTGAACAAATGCGTGAGCAAATTGTTTAAGAACAACATTTCTCAACCAGCTATTGCAAGGAATGTAGGGATTTCACTATCTACGGTCCGTAATATCGTCAAAAGGTTCAGAGAATCTGGAGAAATCACTGCACGTAAGCAATGATATTACGGACCTTCGATCCCTCAGGCGGTACTGCATCAAAAAGTGACATTGGTGTGTAAAGGATATCACCACATGGGCTCAGGAACACTTCAGAAAACAAGTATCAGTAACTACAGTTGGTCGTTAAATCTGTAAGTGCAAGTTAAAACTCTACTATGCAAAGCCAAAGCCATTTATCAACAACACCCAGAAACGCCACCAGCTTCGCTGGGCCCGAGCTCATCTAAAATGGACTGATGCAAAGTGGAAAAGTGTTCTGTGGTCTGACGAGTCCACATTTCAAATTGTTTTTGGAAACTGTGGACGTCGTGTCCTCTGTAACAAAGAGGAAAATAACTATCCGGATTGTTATAGGCGCAAAGTTCAAAAGCCAGCATCTGTGATGGTATGGGGGTGTATCAGTGCCCAAGGCATGGGTAACTTACACATCTGTGAAGGCACCATTAATGCTGAAAGGTACATACAGCTTTTGGAGCAACATATGTTGCCATCCAAGCAACGTTATCATGGTCGCCCCTGCTTATTTCAGCAAGACAATGCCAAGTCGCGTGTTACAACAGAGTGGCTTCATAGTAAAAGAGTGCGGGTACTAGACTGGCCTGCCTGTAGTCCAGACCTGTCTCCCATTGAAAATGTGTGGTGCATTATGAAGCCTAAAATAGCACAACGGAGACCCCCGGACTGTTGAACAACTTAAGCTGTACATCAAGCAAGAATGGGAAAGAATTCCACTTGAAAAGCTTCAAAAATGTGTCTCCTCATTTCCCAAACGTTTACTGAGTGTTGTTAAAAGGAAAGGCCATGTAACACAGTGGTCAAAATGCCCCTGTGACAACTTTTTTGCAATGTGTTGCTGCCATTAAATTTTAAGTTAATGATTATTTGCAAAACAAAAATGAAGTTTCTCAGTTGGAACATTAAATATCTTGTCTTTACAGTCTATTCAATTGACTATAAGTTGAAAAGGATTTGCAAATCATTGTATTGTTTTTATTTAGGAATTACACAACGTGCCAACTTCACTGGTTTTGGGCTTTGTACATTTTAGCATTGACACACAACGTCATTGCAGTGTAGTTCTTGGAACCTGGATGTAAAAAGTGTGGCTGCGTGAACACGTGCGGTTGAGTGCTTTTATGTGTGAACATATGCAGAAGTGAATGAGATGCAAACTGTTGCTATAAGCAGCAGAGGAAACGTGAAATTTCCTGTTTTGCTGAAATGTGAAGCAACCGCCCAGTTCCGTATCTCAAGAGGAGCGTTTCCTTCCTTCTGGATGAAGTACAAATGGAGCAATGGGTCACTACACTTTTTTTTTTCTCTCTCTCGATGCTTATCATTGTTTGGCACATCTTTTGTGGAGACCAGAGTGTAAGAACCCTAACCAGAGGGTAACCAATATACCGCTGTGGTGATGCTTTGGGTCATGGCGGTTGAAATTATATAAATAGAAACCGGAGAGACGGCTCATAATCGCAAATGTCACATTTACGTCTATCAGTAGCACATTCGTGTCATCCTATAGGCCTGTAGTATCACAACTGGAAATAAGTGATGCAAGTTTAAAGCTTTTTTGTCCTTTAAGGTAAAGTTTTGCTCTATTTTTGGCCATACAGTTGTGCTCATAAGTTTACATACCCTGGGAGAATTTATGATTTCTTGGCCATTCTTCAGAGAATATGAATGATAACACAAAAACCTTTCTTCCACTCATGCTTAATGGTTGTGTGAAGCTATTAATTGGCAAACAACTGTGTTTACTCTTTTTAAATCAAAATGACAAAAGAAAGTACCCAAATGACCCTGATCAAAAGTTTACATACCCCAGTAACTTTGATCTGATAACATGCACAAAAGTTGACACAAACCGGTTTGAATGGCTAATCAAGGTTCCAATCCTCACCTGTGACCTGTTTGTTTGTAATTAAAGTGTGTGTATAAAAGGTCAGTAAGTTTCTGGGCTTCTGACAGACCATTGCATCTTTCATCCAATGCTGCACAGATGTTTCTGGATTCTGAGTCATGGGGAAGGCAAAAGAATTGTCAAAGGATCTGCGAGAACAGGTAATTGAACTGCATAAAACAGGAAAGGGGTATAAAAAGATATCCAAGGAATTGAGAATGCCAATCAGCAGTGTTCAAACGCTGATTAAGAAGTGGAAAATGATGGATTCAGGAAGACCAGCAAATATTTCAGCCACAACTGCCAGGAAAATTGTTCGAGATGCAAAGAAAAATCCACAAATAACTTCAGCTGAAATACAGGACTCTCTGAAACATTGTGGTGTGGCTGTTTCAAGATGCACAATAAGGAGGCACTTGAAGAAAAATGGGCTGCATGGTCGAGTCGCCAGAAGAAATAATAATAATAATAATACCTGGGATTTATATAGCGCTTTTCTAAGTACCCAAAGCCGCTTTACATGTAGAACCCATCATTCATTCACACCTGGAGGTGGTAAGCTACTTTCATAGCCACAGCTGCCCTGGGGTAGACTGACGGAAGCGTGGCTGCAATTCGCGCCAACGGCCCCTCCGACCACCACCTATCATTCATCATTCAATTCACCGGTGTGAGTGGCACCGGGGGCAAAGGGTGAAGTGTCCCGCCCAAGGACACAACGGCAGCGATTTTTGGATGGTAAGAGGCGGGGAGCGAACCTGCAACCCTCAGGTTTCTGGCACGGTTGCTCTACCCACTACGCCATGCCGCCCCCAAAGAAAGACATTTCTGCGCAAATGTCAAAGTATCCCGCTTACATTACGCCAAACAGCAAAGAGACAAGCCTCAAAACTTCTGGAACAAAGTAATTAGGAGTGATGAGACCAAAATTGAACTTTTTGGCCCCTCGACCATGCAACCCATTTTTCTTCAAGTGCCTCCTTATTGTGCACCTTGAAACAGCCACACCACAATTTTTCCAGAGAGTCCTTTATTTCAGCTGAAGTTATTTGTGGATTTTTCTTTGCATCTCGAACATTTTTCCTGGCAGTTGTGGCTGAAATCTTTGCTGGTCTACCTAAATCACTCATTTTCCACTTCTTAATCAGCGTTTGAACACTGCTGATTGGCATTCTCCATTACTTGGGTATCTTTTTATACCCCTTTCCTGTTTTATGCAGTTCAATTACCTTTGATGCAATGGTCTGTCAGAAGCCCAGAAACTCACTGACCTTTTATACACACACATGAATTACAAACAAACATGTCACAGGTGAGGATTGGAACCTGGATTAGCCATTCAAACCTGTTTGTGTCATCTTTTGTGCATGTTATCAGATCAAAGTCACTGGGGTATGTAAACTTTTTTGATCAGGGTCATTTGGGTACTTTCTTTTGTCATTTTGATTTAAAAAGAGTAAACACAGTTGTTTGCCAATAAATAGCTTCACACAACCATTAAGCATGAGTGGAAGAAAGGTTTTTGTGTTATCATTCATATTCTCTGAAGAATGGCCAAGAAATCATACATTCTCCCAGGGTATGTAAACTTATGAGCACAACTGTAACTTTGGTTGTGTTACTCCGAATGGATTCATCGTTTATTTTCATATTTTCATTTCATGTATGAATGATACACTGGGAATTTGTTTAATCCCAAGAGAGAATCTAAAGGACAAAAAAGGAAACTCAGGAGTTAGGAGTGTATACAAACATTTTGATGTATATTTTATCTCATGAACTGGACTCTCACATGATTAACCGTATCCACTGGACATCCACATCCAAGGTTTCACATTGTTCTCATTGGGTTGAGTTTTTGCTTGTCCAAAGGATGTCGTTGTGGCTTGTGCAGCCCTTTGAGACATTTGTGATTTAGGGCAAGTAAACTTTGATTGGTTGACCTTTTTTTTTTTTGCTCATCTCTCTTATTCAACTTCAGTCCTAAACAACAATAGCAAACATGTGATGTTATTTTTAATTTTAACATGGTTTAAAACATGTTAACTTTGGTATTTTCACCAAATTTTAACTGAGGTTAATGTAATTATAATTGTAGTCAATGGGGACTTTTTTTTTATCCCCATTATACTCAACTGCTAAGTTAAATATAGTACAAAATTTTTTTTTTATACACTCTTAACTTCTTAACTCCCGAAGGACTTTTTCCATCCTTCCTTAGCAACTCTGTTGCTCATAAAATAAGTGTTCCCTGTGGGATTAGACCATTTTCCGCTCCCTTTTACAGCAATAGGTGCCTAAATGTGTTTGTAGACAAGCAACGTCAAGATGCAGTGTTCTTTCAAGGGGAACTTCACTTTTTTTAAAAAAATGTTGCCTATCGTTCACAATCATTATGAAAGACACGACGGACGGATTAAAAAAAAAAGCATTTTAAACATTAAATAATCGTAAATAAAAGTCTGCTTACAGCGGAACCAATGGAAGCTCCACTATTTCGCCCATTAAATCCAATGAATAACCACTCAAAAACACGCAATTTACATTTTGTGATTTGAATATTAATAAGTATTACTGATATTGTTATTATAAGTGCTAACACAGACAAACTATTTATAGTGGCGTCGCGATCACGATCGTTTGTCCCTATGTTTACATAGTCGAGTGAGTGGTCTGCTGCTTCTTTGCTCCCTGTAAGTTTATTCTCGATCATAAAACATGCATCTCACCTGGACAGAAGAAGTCTGAGTAGGTATTCCGACAAGTTGGCACACTTTGGCAGCTATTTAAGACCCGAAAATGGCGAGAACACGTTTCTTTGTGAAGATTATGAGTCATTTTTCACCTAAATGGGAATATATGAACAGTCAGCATCCTAATGACAGCAGACCTTGTACAGTAAGTGATGTTTTGATTTTGGCAGCCATCTAGGACCCGAAAATGGCCAGAACGACACGAAAAAAACGCTTCTTTGCGAGGATTGTGAGACATTCTTCATCTAAATGGGAACATATGAACATCCTAGCAGTCGACATCCTAATGACAGCAGACCTCGTACAGTGTTGTTTTATTATGTTCGTTGGGTCTCAAAGTCTGTAGTGAGTAATAATCAGTGATGGAAAAAAAAAAGCATGTAAAGTATTAAATAATCGTAAATAAAAGTCTGCTTACAGCGGAGCCAATGGAAGCTCCACTATTTCGCCCATTAAATCCAATGAATAACCACTCAAAAACACGCCATTTACATTTTGTGATTTGAATATTAACAAGTATTAGTGATATTGTTATTATAAGTGCTAAAACAGACAAACTATTTATAGTGGCGTCGCGATCACAACCGTTTGTCCCTATGTTTACATCGAGTGAGTGGTCTGCTGCTTCTTAGCTCCCTGTAAGTTTATTCTCGATCATAAATCATGCATCTCACCTGGACAGAAGAAGTCTGAGTAGGTATTCCGACAAGTTGATACACTTTGGCAGCCACCTAGGACCCAAAAATGGCCAGAACGACACGAAAAAAACGCTTCTTTGCGAGGATTGTGAGACATTCTTCATTTAAATGGGAATATATGAACATCCTACCAGTCGACATCCTAATGACAGCCGACCTCGTACAGTAAGTGTTTTGTTATGTTTGTTGGCTCTCAAAGTCTGTAGTGAGTAATAATCAGTGATGAAGAAAAACACTGACACTGACGCGTATGCTTAAAATGATCAAAATACGTAAATATTACATATTATAAATGTTACTACATTACTGTAGAGGTTGCCCTCTAGTGGGTTCTTCAGACCACCACACACTGCCAGGAATTCAGGGTATAACGCTGTTTTATTTTGTTCTCACAAGGTGCGAGACTTTTGCTTCCCAGCAACAAGTCTTTTCTGCGTCTGCCCAGCAGCACCTCCAACTCCCACTACTCGTCTCATCACGGCTGCTGCTAATATAGGCGACAGGTGATTAGATAAGGTCCACCTGGGCCATCTACGCACCTGTCGCTGTCTTCGAGGCCGGCCCTGGCACACCCTGTTCTGCGGCAGGCCCGCGGGCCACGCCCCCCCTCCATACTTACATAATGTATATAAAACCTCAATGGAGGTGTTTCAATGTTTTTTAAGGGATTTGTAGGCGGAATTACGCGGCTCCAAAAAAACAAATACAAAGAAAACACCTATCATCAAATTAATAACTACGATAAACATAAATTAGCATTTTTTTCCCCGAGGTAAAGCTCTTGTATAGGAAATCACTATAAGACAGTTTGAGGAATTAAGTGTTTTTCTGTTCAAATAAAATAGTTTGGAAAAGTGTTGCTAAGGGCGGACATGAACAGAACATCGTTTGCGGAACTTATTTCAACACAAACGTTGCCATCCTAAAGTGCTAGAAAGCATGTCAAATATAACAATAACCTGCACCTTTTGTCAATGCTATCCAAAGTCCTATTACATGGTCAATAACAAAATAAACCAATCATGTTTTCATAATGTCCCTCGACACCTTATATAACTATGGCTGTGATTTTTAAAGAAAACAATACAACCCACATGCGTTATCATCTCCATTATAAAGCATTTTTTGTGGAAAGAGGAACTGACTGATGCAAAGTTGCTGACTGGACAAAACGAGATTGTGCAAACCATTAAGTGTTCAATTTAGACCATTTTCTATTCGCTTTCAGTTTGAACACAAATATGGAGTTGGTACCTCTCATAACAGCTTCCATTTCTTTAGGTCGAGTTTCTGCAAGATTTTGAAGTGTGTATGAGGGTAAATTGTGTAATGTCAGGTCAGAGGTCACTGAAGTTGGACCCGAGGGTTATTCCAAAGGTGTGTCGAGGTCAGGGCTCGTTAGGGATGGGTGCAGAATCCAATACTTTTATAGGCACCGACCAAATTTCATCGATACGACTGGGTATTGATTCACGTAAAATCCAATTTGACATCATGTCCGGTTGCAAACTCGGCACTGGCTTAAACACTTGGCGGGCAAACAAGCATATTCGTAGCAGACTGCCTTTAACCTCTAAAGACCTAGTGGCCACATGCGTGGACAGCACCTTTTAGCTCTTATTTCCAAAATTATGTACACTACTGAGTTGGGGTCTTATGCCGACATATGAACACTTATACTGCCATCTGGTGGTGTCAGAAGAGTATAACATACAATGGAATTTGGAAAAAAAAAAGTGTAAAAATAAAAATTAGCATGTCACTACACATGAAGTACAGTAAATGCAGTTTTTTTTATTTACAGTAAAACAAATAAAATGTCAATTTTACAGTAAAATTCTGGCAACTGAGCTGCCTTTTTACCATAAAAACAGCAGTACGGTTTTCCCATTTACAGTAAAACACACTAAATTTTAAGGTGAAATTATTGCAACTTACCATATTTTTATTTACATTTTATATTGTGTTTTGGAAAAAGGTTGTCATAAACGTTAATTCATTAAAAAAAAAAAAGTATGCATATGTAAATGTATCAGTTATAAACATTCATTCACTTTCTTCTTTCCTTCATGGATCTAAACTTTACCGCTGCTGGTAGTTTTTTCTATGTTTTTATTTAATAAGTTGTAGGTGTATTTATTTCAGTATAAAAGAGTAAAAAGTGTTTTGCTTGGGTCATGAAATGATGATAATGGTGTGCCAGGGCATACATACATTTTATATTTAACGCTTAAATCTCTGAAGTCTACATCAACTTCACATCTATTCCTCATTTCAAAATGTTTTAGTTTTTTTTATGATGTTTTTTTGTTTGTTTGTTTTCCGCCCTTTTTTTGTCAAAACTATGTTTTTAATGGCAAACACACAAAATATGCAAAATCTTCCACCAAAAATATTTTTCTTAGTGGAATATTTGATGTGAAGTAATGGGAACCTTGGATAGGTCAATAATTCATAATAACATTGATTTTGATTCAATATTATGTTTTGAGCAATGACAGTTTGAAAGAAAAAAAACAGCTTTGTTTTATTAGTCAACATTGCAACTTTTTCTAAATTACTACATTTAACCTTTAAGCTTTTTTATTTCACTTTTGTTATGTTTTTGTTTATTTGAATAGTATTTTTAGAATGTGCCGTGGGCCTTTAAAACATTAGCTGTGGACCGCAAATGGCCTCCGGGGCACACTTTTGACACCCTGCTATAGATAACAAAAAATTAAATGTGATAAATCTATGGATAAAAAGCAGAGCCTGGCGACGCATGCGCGTTTATCATAACTCTCTCTCGCTCTCTCTGTCTCTGCCCCTCCCTCACGAATGCAGCTGCGCGCACAATTTGTTTTGTTTTTAACCCCTTCTTAGCCCTGAACGTACATTGAAAATACACGCAACCCTAACTCAAAATGCCAGACATTTGAGGCATTTAAGAAACTACGCCCTGAAAGCCCGAACAGCCCCGTAAAAGAGGACATGTCCGGGGAAAAGAGGACGTATGGTCAGTCTATTTTATGGATCGATCTGCCATCCTCAGAGTGTGACAATGCTAACACGTCGACATTTGCTTATTTTCTGTCTAATAAGATAATTCTTCTCACTAAGCAGATTTTATGTTAGAGTCTTTTACTTGTTTTAAGGGTTGTGGTCCTAAATGATCTCAGTAAGATATTACTGCTTGTTGCTGAGATTTGATGACCTATATAGAGTAAAACATGCTTGAAACTAGAATATCAACTGTTGCAAAGCTGTGTCATCAACACTCACAAGTATAAAACTACTTTTTTAAAGTAATAATTTCTTATTTCAAGCATGAAAAAACAAAAACATGTTTTGACACAATTGCGTCTCATATTAAAACAGATGACAGCCAAATGGACTTTGCTGTTTTATTTTCAATGAAACAATAGAAAATACGTAGTCCTATAGTAGTACAGTTGGCACAGTACAGTAAACTGACAGTTAATATTTAAACATTCAACATGTGACATTTCTAACAATTTTGAACAGAAATAATAAATGCACATTCAGGTAAATTCCTCAAAATTACAATTAAAAAAAATTTGTCCGGGGGCCGGGCTGTATATATGCGCGCTAATTGACTGAAAGAGCACGCACTTGGCGCGATGATGTCATGTTGTCGATGGAAAAATGCATTTTTAAACCATATGATTTGCCTGAGCGGCTCGGAGACCCCGACAGAAGCAAGAGGTTGCCTTTCCATTAAGAACAATACATTAGTTTTTAGTATAAGTTTGCTGGTTTCAAGAAATGTAATGCAGAGCGTATATCATTATGTCAAGATAATGGCACTAGCATTTACTTCATTTAGGAATATTTTTCAACATATTGAGCAAAAAGGTCTCTTTTTTTTCTACCAAGAAAAGTGCACTTGTTATTAGTGAGAATATACTTATTTTAAGGTATTTTTGGGTTCATTGAGGTTAGCTAATTTGACTTGTTTTGGAAAGTTTTGACAAGCCAAATTTTCTTGTTCTATTGGCAGATAATTTTGCTCAGTTCAAATAAAATACCCCTCATTTTTGTGTTATTTTTTCTTGTTTTTGAACACTGACTTTTTGCAGCGTACCGGCATCAATTCTCTAGTATCGGTTCAAGACCGGAAAAGGCCGTTCCCTAAACTGTTCCTACAAAGTCAGACGCATATAATTGTCCAAAATGTGCTGACATGGCAAATAACTTTTAAAACGCACCTTTTCCCCCCCCGATATTTGACAACTTCCAACGCCTGGGAGCGTAGATACCAGCACATGCAAGTCAAAGGTGATGAGGGTTTTCTCCATTGTTAACACGCAGGATCATGTATAACGTGTCCTTCATAGGAAGCCAATGCGCCGTTTGCAAAGCCTCACTTCCTCTTCACTCTTCCTGCTAAACATGACCGGTGACGGCCGGACACGCACTGTGAAGCAAGCCTGAGGCCTTCCATAGGATGACACCATCTTTTCATTGGGAGCTGCCGCTGAGGCACGATCAAGACACGTGTGTTATTTTAATCCCAATGTGCCTCGAAGGTTTTCTGGCTGCGATAAAACGGGTCTTTCGAACTGGGTCAGTGTTTTGAATGGTTTTCAGGGGCCTGCGTGTGTGTGTGTGTGTGTGTGTGTGTGTGTGTGTGCGCGTTTGTACTCACAGCTGTGGGCACGGAATGCACGGCGCTCCAAAGGGAGTAGTGGGAGGCGCACATTACGAGGCTGAAACACAAGAGGGGAGCTACAATATCTCCTCAGGATGTGAGCACATGCATCAGGAAGACTGACTTGAACGTTACCTTCAATGTACAACACAAGTAAATGAGGAATATTCTTAAAGAAGGCAATGTCCATCCATTTGCTACCGCTTGTCCCTTTTGGGGTCTCGGGGGGTCGCTGGAGCCTATCTCAGCTGCATTCGGGCGGTAGGCGGGGTACACCCTGGACAAGTCGCCACCTCATCACAGGAAGGCAATGTCTCAGACCTTTTATTAGCTCTAAACTGGAACAAAGTGATGTAAATGTGTACTTTTTTGTAAAAACTTTAAACATAAACTCATTTTACAAAACCCAAAAGCAGTGAAGTTGGCACCTTGTGTAAATGGTAAATAAAAAGAGAATACAATGATTTGCAAATCCTTTTCAACTTCAATTGAATAGACTGCAAAGACAAAATACTTAGCGTTAGAACTAAGAAACTTGCAAATATGAGCTCATTTGAAATTTGATGCCTGCAACATGTTTCAAAAAAGCTGGCACAAGTGGCAAACTAGACTGAGAAAGTTGAGGAATGCTCGTCAAACACTTATTTGGAACATCCCACAGGTGAACAGGCTAATTGGGAACAGGTGGGTGCCATGGTTGGGTATAAAAGCAGCTTCCATGAAATGCTCAGTCATTCACAAACAAGGATGGGGCGAGGGTCACCACTTTGTGAAAAAAATGAGTGAGCAAATTGTCCAACAGTTTAAGAACAACATTCATCAACCAGCTGTTGCAAGGAATTTAGGGATTTCACCATCTACGGCTCGTAATATCATCAAAAGGTTCAGAGAATCTATGGAGAAATCGCTGCACGTAAGCCTGTGACTTTCGATCCCACAGGCAATACTGCATCAAAAAGCGACATCAGTGTGTAAAGGATATCACCACATGGGCTCAGGAACACTTCAGAAAACCACTGTCCGTAACTACAGTTGGTCGCTACATCTGTAAGTGCAAGTTAAAACTCTACTATGCAAAGCCAAAGGCATTTATCAACAACACCCAGAAACGCAGTCGGCTCCGCTGGGCCCGAGCTCATCCAAGATGGACTGATGCAAAGTGTAAAAGTGTTCTGTGGTCTGACGAGTCCACATTTCAATTTGTTTTTGGAAACTGTGGACGTCGTGGAAAAGAAACCTCCGGACTGTTACAGGCACAAAGTTTAAAAGCCAGTATCTGTGATGGTATGGGGGTGCAAGCAAGAATGGGAAAGAATTCCACCTGAAAAGCTTCAAAAGTTGGTCTCATCAGTTCCCAAACATTTACTGAGTGTTGTTAAAAGGAAAGGAAAGGCCATGTAACACAGTGGTAATGATGCCCCTGTGACAACTTTTTTGCAATATGTTGCTGCCATGTAAGTCTAAAATAATGATTTGCAAAAAAAATTGAGTTTCTCAGTTTGAAACCATAAATATCTTGTCTTTGCAGTCTATTCAATTGAATATAAGTTGAAAAGGATTTGCAAATCTGTTAATTATTTACGATTTACACAACGTGCCAACTCCAGTGGTTTTGGGTTTTGTAGTTGTGAAAGGATGTTATTTTAGCTTCCTCCTCATAGATGGTCTGTATTAATACAAAGGTTAACTTGACACTTAGAGGCAAAACTCAAAAAATGTGAATATCGTGCAACGGTTTGTTTATTCCAGCAATTAGATTTACAAGGTGACATTAATATATAGCATAGGCTCATAACATGCAACTTAATACATTTCGAGCCTTCTTTTGATATAACTTGGATGATGGCTGACAGCTTATAAAACCCCCAAATCTCAGGAAATGTGTGTTTTCAAAAACTGTATGCCATGATCACCAAAATTATAACAAATAAAGGCTTGACATATCTCACTTTGCATGTTTATATTTATTAAGTTAGTTTCACATTTGAAGTTGAATGGACTTGTGCACGATATTCTAATTTTTTTTTTTAGTTACACTTGTATACATAATTATGTTCATTATTGTGGTTACCAATATTGTTTAGTTCAACAATAACACACCCACAAGTAGTATTACTGTATGTACATTTTAGATCATCTTTAGAGAAGTTGATACAGCTTCATAGTACATTTTGCAGTGTTCTTCTGCCACCTGCTGGCTTCTTAGGCTAGCATCACAAAAAGAGCAACAACCTTTGAACTGTAAAAGTGTTAGTATAAATAAAATCTAAAGTAAGGTTTTTTTCTTCATTTTTTTAATGTTTCCATGTCACCAATCATAAAGCAAGGAGTGTTATGATATACTTGAGGCTCCAACATTGTAAAGACAGCATTTTTATTTGTACATTGGGATGCAACTGCGATGCAAGGTAAACTAATGAGTAAAGTCAATAAACAGGTCATATGATATATACTGATATAAGTATTTGCCAAGAACACACCCAGTAATAACTTATTCTTATAAAGAAGCTTTTGGTTGACAATTTCCTACAAATATGTAAATTTGAGGTTTCCAATTAGCAATAACTTAAACATAAAATAACAGTATTCCATACAAAAAAAGGAATAAAAGTTGACCATCTTAATACTGTTGGTGTATTTAGTAATTTAATGTCTTCAAGTGCTTACATGATCTCCTCGGTCATCAAAACGTTTTTATTTTTATCACTGTGGTAAAAACCTATTTATGCTTAGGTTATCCATTGTGCCAAAAGGTAATCAGATATCAAAAAAACTTAATAATCAGCATCAATGTGCACTTTAAGATGAAGATGGATTGCAGAAAAAAAGTAAACCAATATACTTTCCCCTAGCAGAAAAAAACCTTAACTTCTAAGGTGTTTAAGGCAATGTAAACAAAAACAAACGTACGGAAAAGTCTGGGAGATGTTCTGGCACGTCACATCAAAAATACAAAAAGGTAAGGCATGTTTGTGAAATGTAAGGCGGTTGCAACCAGCTATATTTCCTCTCCAGTCCATCAAATGCAACCTTCTTGTTCAAACTGACACAACTGAATCATAGAGAAAGCGATGACATGAGATCACACCTGGAGGTGTTATTTGTGGGGTTCAGTTAAGTAGCTCCAGGTAGGTGATTGGCACTTTACCCTTTTGGTTGGCTCGCTCCCCCATCAGCCAGTCTGAATCCATGCCTGGGACGCTACTGACTGTGATCACCTGCGAACACAAAGACTGTTTATTGCACACACTCTCAAGCAGTCCATTCGGATTCTTGGGGTGACGATTTGATTGAGAATCAATTCTCTGTTCAACACAATTCTCCATCCATTTAACTTTGACAAATTGTACACCAACCACCTGATTACACACAAATGTGTCATTAAGATGACCCAAACTGCGAAATCTGTCTAAGAATGCCATCTCACAAATTGAATATGCACCAGAATTTACTATATTCTTATTTGGCATAAGTTCCAAAAGTAGTTTTTGTGTACCGTATTTTCCAGACTATAAGGCGCACTTAAACTCCTTTCATTTTCTCAAAAATCGACAGTGCGCCTTATAACCCGGTGCGCCTAATGTACGGAATAATTCTGGTTGTGCTTAGGAGAAGTAATTCTATTTGGTACATGGTGTAATGATACGTGTGACCAGTAGATGGCAGTCACACCACTACCCACTTATCCAAAGTGGGCTGGCTCAGGGTGGAGGACAGAGTAAAACAACTTGCACTGAGCCTAGTCTATAAAAGTACATGTCAAACTACTTTCATAACGTAAATGACCGCCATAACCACAACACCAGGGGGAGCTCCACAAACCACGTTAAACCCAGATTCCGATCCAACAAAGGTCTTAACTCATTCTCCTTCTATGCCACATCAATATGGAATGCACTCCCAACAGGTGTAAAAGAAAGTGCATCTCTATCCTCCTTCAAAACTGCACTAAAAGAACACCTCCAGGCAACTACAACCCTAGACTAACACCCTCCCCCCACCACATCCCACCTCCCCGGATTGTAAATAATCAAATGTATATACTTGTTCTTATGCTTCCTGAACTCACTATGTTCACTGCTTGCAGTACATATCCTACCAAGTCAGAGCTATGTATACTGTTACAATGTCCACTTGGGACCCATAACCTCCCTGCTTGGCACTCAGCAACAAAGGGTTGGAGTTGGGGGTTGAATCACCAAAATGATTCCCGGGCACGGCGCCGCTGCTGCCCACTGCTCCCCAAGGGGATGGGACAAATGCAGAGGACAAATTTCACCACATCTAGTGTGTGTGTGTGACAATCATTGGTACTTTAATCTTTAATTTCTCAGATGATATAATTGTTGATGACTGAAGTGCGGATAGCAAACAAACCTAACCCCCCACCCAACCCCCTACACATCCCACCGCCCGGATTGTAAATAATGTAAATAATTCAATGTATATACTCTGATGATTAACTTGTGTGACGACTGTATTGCGCTGATAGTATATATTTATACCATGAATTGATTAATGTGGACCCCGACTTAAACAAGTTGAAAAACTTATTCGGGTGTTACCATTTAGTGGTCAATTGTACGGAATATGTACTGTACTGTGCAATCTACTAATAAAAGCTTCAATCAATCAATCAGATACGTGCAGACTGCAATATGACGCCAGTAAACACCAAAACTTTAAAGGCCTACTGAAAGCCACTACTACAGACCACGCAGTCTGATAGTTTATATATCAATGATGAAATCTTAACATTGAAACACATGCCAATACGGGCGGGTTAACTAATAAAGTGCAATTTAAAAATTCCCGCCACACTTCCGGTTGAAAAACTCCTATGGATATGATTTATGCGCGTGACGTCACAAAATCCACGGAAGTGGTTGGACCCCGTCGAACCCGATACAGAAACCTCTTGTTTTCTTCGACAAAATTCCACAGTATTCTGGACATCTGTGTTGGTGAATCTTTTGCAATTTGTTTAATGAACAATGGAGGCTGCAAATAAGAACGTTGTAGGTGGGATAGATCGGTGTATTAGCGGCTAAGTACAATACTTAAAGCAACACAACAAGGACTAGCAGACGCCTAGCCCATGCTTGCCGCCAAACCCACGGATGAAGTCCTTCGTCGCGCCGTCGATCGCTGGAATGCAGGTGAGCACGGCTGTTGATGGTAAGATGAGGGCTGGCTGGCGTAGGTGGAGCGCTAATGTTTTTATCATAGTTCTGTGAGGTTTCAGGCACAACACCGGTTGCTAAATTAGCCTTAGCGTCGTTAGCAACAGCATTGTTAAGCCTTACCAGGCTGAGAATTTTTAACCGTGTAGTTACATGTACATGGTTTAATAGTATTGTTGATCTTCTGTCTATCCTTCCAGTCAGGGATTTATTTATTTTGTTTCTATCTTCATTTGAGAACGATGCTATCATGTTAGTTCAGTAGCTAAGTGTGTCACCGATGTATTGTCGGGGAGATAAAAGTCACTTTAAATGTCCATTTCGCGTGCTCGACTCTCATTTTCAAGAGGATATAGTATCCGAGGTGGTTTAAAATACAAATCCGTGATCCACAATAGAAAAAGGAGAGAGTGTGGAATCCAATGAGCCAGCTTGTACCTAAGTTACGGTCAGAGCGAAAAAAGATACGTCCATCACTGCCTCTCTAATCCTTCACTGTAATGTTCCTCATCTACAAATCTTTCATCCTCGCTCAAATTAATGGGGTAATCGTCGCTTTGTCGCTCCGAATCTCTCTCGCTCCATTGTAAACAAAGGAAAATTGTGAGGAATATTGCCTCCTGTGACGTCACGCTACTTCCGGTACAGGCAAGGCTTTTTTTTATCAGCGAGCAAAAGTTGCGAACTTTAGCGTCGATTTTCTCTACTAAATCCTTTCAGCAAAAATATGGCAATATCGCGAAATGATCAAGTATGACACAGAATGGATCTGCTATTTCCGTTTAAATTAAAAAAATTCATTTCAGTAGGCCTTTAAATGTTCCATTGAGAATATAGAACATTACACACGGCACTCAAAAATCTGTCAAAATGTTTTAGTAAAACTTTGGTAAACTTTGAAGCCGCACCGCTTGATGGATTGTCGAAGCATTACGGCTATCCAAGCCGGACGTATGGCACCCATGAGCAGACATGTTAACCGGCGTTTTGTTTCGAAATATTATGTAAAACTAACTTTTCTTACCTTCTGGTACCTGCTGATGTGTATTTGGGATCTGCATAAATCCTGAACATTTGTGCACGTCCGCCTTTGTAGTCCGTGCCGACAATGTAGTCGATAAGCTTCTTCTTATTCTCTATCTTCACTGCAAAAACTGACATTTAAGTAAGATTAAATATCTCAAATAAGGGGGATAATTGCTTATTTTCTGTCTGATAAGATAATTGTTCTCACTAAGCAGATTTTATGTTAGAGTGTTTTACTTGTTTTAAGTGTTTTGGTCCTAAATGATCTCAGTAAGATATTACAGCTTGTTGCTGAGATTTGATGACCTATATTGAGTAAAACATGCTTGAAACTAGAATATCAACTGTTGCAAAGCTGTGTAATCAACACTCAAGTATAAAACTACTTTTTTAAAGTAATAATTTCTTACTTCAAGCATGAAATAAAAAATCATGATGTCGAGCGCATATTATTATGTCAAGATAATGGCATTAGCATTTACTTAATTTAAGAAAAAATTTCAACATATTGAGCAAAAAGGTTTTTTTTTTCTACCAAGAAAAGTGCACTTGTTATTAGTGAGAATATACTTATTTTAAAGTATTTTTGGGTTCATTGAGGTTAGCTAATTTTACTTGTTTTGGAAAGTCTTGACAAGCCGAATTTTCTTGTTCTATTGGCAGATAATTTTGCTTAGTTCAAATAAAATAACCCTAATTTTTGTATTTTTTATTCTTGTTTTTTAACACTGACTTTTTGCAGTGTTCTTGTTATGGGGCGTAAAGTTCTAACTTCAAATGTCAGTAGACTCACTATGAAAGTGCTAAAACTACCAATGTAGTGGGTTACCATAATTCACCCAAGGAACTTCAGTTATTAGAGAGTTCCGGTCGGACAGTTTTTCTCGGGACACATTTCCGGCGATGTTGTTGCACTAGTGAGCCACGGATGAGGAGATGCTGCTCCGTTATTGATTGAAGTAAAAGTCTGAATGTCATTAAAACAGTCAGCTCCATCTTTTGACACTTCTTCCACTCCCGTCCTTGCACGCTATACCGCTACAACAAAGATGACGGGGAGAAGACGCTGCCGAAGGTGAGCCACGTAAATAAGACCGCCCACAAAACGGCGCATCCTGAAGCGACTGTCAGAAAGCGACTTGAAGATGATCTGTAAAACATCATCTATGCAACATTTTGACCAAAGAACCACCATTACATGTTATGTAGACCACAAGGAAGTCTTTTACATTTAGAAAACAAATCATAATATGACCCCTTTGATGCGCCTTATAATACGATGCGCCTTTTGTATGAAAATAGACCTGACTAGACCAGCTCATGGCAGTGCGCCTTACAATCCGGTGTGCCCTATGGTCCGGAAAATACGTTAATCCCGTGAACTACCTGGGCCTCCAAAACTCACATTGGGCAATTAGCTCCTCAGCATGGGCAAAGAAATTGCAAATAACTATTTCACAACAAGCTACAATAGCTCACCTCATCAGCCAGCAGGGAAAGTTCACTGCTGCTCGCGGCGTCGTAGTCGTACAGGACTCTCGCTTTGCGGCTGCCGCTGGAGCTTCGCAATTCGCTGAAGCCGCCTGACGTGGCTGAGCCCCCACGGCTTGACGGGCTGGGCAGGGAGGCCGACACCGCTATGGTGGGCACTGAGATGCTGGCCCCGTCTGACACAGACGACTGGTTGTTGTTGGAGAACGATGAAGGAAAACTGAGGGGAGTTAAAGAAAGAGGCGCAGGATGAAGGATCTGCCAACGTTTGGAGTTTGCAATCTGGTAGTTTAGTTTTGCTCCGCCAATGTAAATTGAGATTTGTTTCCAACACCAGCGGGGTGTCTTGATACAACCGTTTCCCTTAGCCTTGAGTATGGGCTGACGCCAATACTGAACCCATATGATATCAGTACTTATCATATGCATATATTTACATTTTGTAGTGTGGAATGCTAGAAAAGGGTTGATCAAGTGAAATTACTCAGGTCTTGCTCCAGAGGGGACTTTTTGGCACTGTTTTGAAAAAGTGTGTTTGGGCAACCCTCATTTCCTTATTGAACACAATACCTGCAATTATTATTAACAACGCAGGCATCATTTAATAAGAACTTGAAAAAACGGCCTTAAAAATGGAAATCAGTTTATAGGCGACTGGTATAAATAAAATGGATGTGTTAAAAGTGTATATTTTAAAATATGTATTTCATCAATTGTTTGATGTATTTGTGTAAAGTACGAGGTACATTTGTATGAGCAAACTAGCAGTACCTTTGGCACTGAAACATTGTTAATCTGTGCGCTATGTTTTCAGTATGTTTGTAATAATAACAATTTGCCGAAGGACTGGAGATGGAAATTAGCAATTGTCAATAATCTCACATATTTACATGTCAAATGTAAATATGTGAGATGTAAATATGAATTGTCCCTTTTTTAAAATCAACTACTGTATTTTTCGGAGTATAAGTCGCTCCGGAGTATAAGTCGCACCGGCCGAAAATGCATAATAAAGAAGGGAAAAAACATATATAAGTCGCACTGGAGTATAAGTTGCATTTTTTGGGGAAATGTATTTGATAAAAGCCAACACCAAGAATAGACATTTGAAAGGCAATTTAAAATAAATAAAGAATAGTGAACAACAGGCTGAATAAGTGTATGTTATATGAGGCATAAATAACCAACTGAGAATGTGCCTGGTATGTTAACGTAACATATTATGGTAAGAGTCATTCAAATAACTATAACATATAGAACATGCTATACGTTTACCAAACAATCTGTCACTCCTAATCGCTAAATCCCATGAAATCTTATACGTCTAGTCTCTTACGTGAATGAGCTAAATAATATTATTTGATATTCTACGCTAATGTGTTAATAATTTCACACATAAGTCGCTCCTGAGTATAAGTCGCACCCCCGGCCAAACTATGAAAAAAAACTGCGACTTATAGTCCGAAAAATACGGTAAAACTACCCAAACAGAGAAATAATATTGGTAGGAAAACACTAACCTATTTATTATTAACCTTCTGGAATGGATTTATGCTGTCTTTAATTTGAAGTGGAGAGGCAATTTTATTCTGGCGACACTTAGTGGTCACAATAAATAATCAAATGAAGCTCAGCAACTTGAATGATGCAGACATGTTTGTTATTGGATACTTTGTAATACGCGGCTGTCTTGGAAATGTTGTATCTATAAGTAATATGCAACCATAATATTTGATACTTGACAAATGTGTCTATGAATGTTCTCATTCATCCAGGTCAGTGTTATCTCAGGGCATTCCATCGATGGCAACTGGACAGTTTGGTTTGTCTTGGAAGACGTTTCATCAGTTCATGCTCCTAGACTTAGATTGGTCCGATCTAGTCCTAGCCTTAGATTGGTCCGATCTAGTCCTAGACTTAGATTGGTCCGATCTAGTCGTATATTTAGATTGGTCCGATCTAGTCGTATACTTAGTTTGGTACGATCTAGTCTAGTGCCAAAACCCCAAATATCTTTACTGCAAAACCAGGAGGGTGTACTTGGGCAAGGATGCTTTAATGCAAACAAGGCAATCCTACTGTCAAAGCTAATGGCAGTCGTTGAAGTGTAATTTCCCCTCGTTAGCATTGAGGTACTGTGTGGCAGGACAAACGCTGTGGATTGACTACCACCAGTACAAAATAGTCGGAATCCCCCGCCTAAGTATTCCATTCAATTGTAAACAAATAATACAAATGGCATACTGGTCCCCTTCTGTGACCAAAATGTTTTTAACTCCTGTTATTTGTCGGAAGCTAAATTGCAGAGTTTTGGCAAAAGCCGCTAGACTTCATCTGACCAATCTAAGTCTAAGACTAGATCTGACCAATCTAAGTCTACGATCATGAACTGATGAAGACTACTTGGATGAGAGGCGAAATGTCTTCTAAGACAAACCAAACAGCCCAGGTGCGATCGATTGAACGCCCTGAGATGACAAATGTATTTTAGACTTTGATCATTGAAGGACACTTATTACGTATGTCTACCTTGTGTGCTATTGTGTGCTAAGCTGTTAGCTCCTAGCAGCCTATAGCCTACCATGTTTATCTTTTGTAAAGAACTTCACTAAAATAATGTGCTTATTGGAGGACATTTAACTGGCTGTCATCAAGCTTTGCACAAGTAAACGCACTGCTTATATTGGAGAGCTAAAGAACTTCACTAAAATAATGTGCTTATTGGAGGACATTTAACTGTTCACTGGCTGTCATCAAGCTTTGCACAAGTAAACGCACTGCTTATATTGGAGAGCTTATATCGGAGTTTAAGCCAATACAACCAGATACTTGTTTTCTTTGTTGATATCAACACCGGATCGAGACACCCCTAAGCACCAGAACGTGTGATGTTTGCGTTTTTCAAAATAGCTGTGTTTGTATGGATATGGCCTGAAAAGAATGTGTAGAGGCTGAGTCCTGACAGCTGATTGGATGAGCGAGTAAAGGCAAGGCAAGTGTGTGGGTGCGGGTGAGAGAGAAGGCAGCATGTTGAGAAATGCGCAAATGTTATTCTGGCGTGGTTGCAGCCGACAGCCACCTGTTTGTTTCAATAAAAAGGTATTGTTGACCGACAACCTCCTTGTCATCCTTTCAATGTCCAGACAAAAATTACAGTATTTTACATCTACACAATTTCCACAGTCTCCTGCATGACTTTACCTGCCCAGCTGCTTCTGTAGATCCACCATGTACTGGTAACATTGTGCGTAGTACGTGGTCTGAGCCTCCACAAAGTCATTCAAGCAGCGTAGGTGGTGTGCCTGGTGCCATACAAAGAACAAATGTGAGACTATCTTTAAGTGATGCAAAAACAATTCTCTTGTGGGAGCTAGGGATTAAAAACAAGAAGTATGTTGCGTGACTAAGCTTGAGTTTGACACATTGTGTATCTGCAAGCTGGGGTACACACATGGGTGCTGCTGACGCCTTCCAGCAGCAGTCGGGTGATCTCAGCCTGCCGGTCGAATTCGCTCTGAGTCATCCTCAACTCCTGTTCCGCCTGTGGGAGAAAGAGAGAGAGAGAGAGCGTAAAAGTGATTTTTAGAGGATTGTAATATGCAGCTTCAGAAAGGCCTCCTAATGGTAATGGCACTGCAAACCAAAAAGGACGCAGTTGTTACCGCATGGAAAGAAGAAAAACAATTGAGTTTGCTGCAAGGTAGGAAATGATCACAACAGACTGTCATGATCATGTATATGTGAATATGGGATACCACAAGCTAAAATGTAAAAAACAAAACAAGTGAAAGGAATCCACACAGACTTGTGACTTGTAAAGTACAACAAAGAGTGCTGTGTTGTCCCAGACTGACTGTTCCTGTCCTGATAGTACACACATGGAGTGACATCTGTGTTTACAGATTGGACTTTATCGATGTGGGTCCAAGTGTGACTGCACATATCACCACTTGGGGACCTTTGGTGTGTGTGTTTTTTTTTTTTTTTTGATTCAAACATGGCTCCAACATTCCACTCACCTAGGTCACTTCCTCTGCTCACATCTGCTGCTTTGCGATTTAAAAACAGTGACAGAAGTTAGAGTTACAGCTGTTGTGTACTCACATTGTGTGCGCCTGTGCCATATCCTAACTTGTAATAAGTTGTCAAAACATTCTTCTTTTCTTTCTATTCTTCTTTTTTATTATATACGTTTTAGGCAATTGCGAATTAGCCTTAGGCTAAAAACACAAAGGATTTATCTGTGTACATAATGTTTATTATCTGTCCCTATTAAACATCATACTATTGATAGTTTAACATTGTCAACACAATATTTAAATTAGTTCTTTACTCTCTTTCATTACATACAATTGTTGGATCAAAACAAAGTAAATAGTACACAATAACCATCTACTACTAATTTAAATCCTTTGGTTTTTACCCTAAAAAAACCCCCTCCTGTGTCCTTGGAATTATTCACAGTTTGTAAACAGTAACAAAATTAGGAAAAATATTTTGAGAAAGTGAAAATATCGACCTAATCACTGTAGTGTGGGTTACATAGTGATACTACCCTTGTTATCGACATAACCAATTTATGAAAAAATCAGACTCCTCTTAATAACGTGTCGTGTACTGACTGCGACGATGCTGACACACCAACATCTGTTACGTTATCCTCTCTCTAGACCACGCCTGTCAAACTCAAGGCCCGGGGGCCAGATCCGGCCCGACACATCATTTAATGTGGCCCGCGAAAGCCTTGAAATAATGTGCATACTTCATCTTTCTTACTACCGTATTTTTCGGACTATAAGTCGCAGTTTTTTTCATAGTTTGGCCAGGGGTGCGACTTATACTCAGGAGTGACTTATGTGTGAAATTATTAACACATTCCCGTAAAATATCAAATAATATAATTTAGCTCATTCACGTAAGAGACTAGACGTATAAGATTTCATGGGATTTAGCGATTAGGAGTGACAGATTGTTTGGTAAACGTATAGCATGTTCTATATGTTATAGTTATTTGAATGACTCTTACCATAATGTGTTACGTTAACATACCAGGCACATTCTCAGTTGGTTATTTATGCCTCATATAACGTACACTTAATCAGCCTGTTGTTCACTATTCTTTATTTATTTTAAATTGCCTTTCAAATGTCTATTCTTGGTGTTGGGTTTTATCAAATAAATGTCCCCAAAAAATGCGATTTAAACTCCAGTGCGACTTATATATGTTTTTTCCCTTCTTTATTATGCATTTTCGGCCGGTGCGACTTATACTCCGGAGCGACTTATACTCCGAAAAATACGGTAAATGTTTTCATTGTTTCCATTTTGACAGAAAAAAAATTATGTAATACAGTACATTAAATTGTATACGTTTTAAACTTTGATATATATACAAATATTCAATTGTTATTGTTGTGAATCTTTGGGCATCTAGCCATTCGATTCTTGAGGTGAGGATTTGATTCATAATTGATACTCGATTCAACGCGATTCAAACTGATTTTTGCAATGTATTATAATAACTAGTGTATACAACCCCTTTCCCCATTTTTTTGTATATATTGTTTTTCAAATCACCTGACATGTATACTGTGTATATGTACTTAATTTATTAAAAATGTTTTAGTTTTTTTTTTGTATACATGTTACAGGTTAAATATCTTTTATTATTGAATGTATCAAATGTGATGAATATTAAATGGTCCACAATGGAAACAAGCCTTTTGGCTTTTTGTGCCATCCATTTGCCTTTTTAAAGCATTACATGGATTAAATTCTTTAAGATGTCAATAAACTTCTCAATCAATCAATCAACGAAACAGCTTACAGGTTTCAACCTCCTTTTGGTTGCTGATGTATGACACATACACGCACCAAGTGCAAGCATAGAGATGGGCAAATATTTTTTTAATTAATTTGTCAAAAAAACAAAAATTGGATTTTTGAAAATTACACAAAAAAAACGGAAATTTTTGGCACCCCTAATTATATAAACGTATGATAGTTTGTAAAAATAACAATAAATACTTAAATATCTGCTTGTCACCTTGACTTACGATTTCAAAGCAAGTTATCCATCAATATGTACATACACAAATCAAATAACCAAATGCAAAGGTAATAATATAATGAAGCAATTATACTTTTATATTCTTACATTCACTGTTACAAGCGGCCCTCTGAGGGCAGCCATGACTGCGATGTGGCCCTCGACGAAATCGAAAACAACTCTTATTAATCTACTTTATAATTTCCTGTTAACATTTTCTTATTTTCTGCTGTAACGTGCTACCATTTACACTTCTTAAAATGTACAAAGCACTTATTTCTTGGTGTTGTTTAAAGCTAGCTTAGCGGTTAGCTTTTCTTTTGGCGTGCCTGCTCCCTCTGTTAGAAGGGATTGGCGTGTGTGATCGACATTAAATCGTCAACGGCGGTCAAATACTTTTTCACGAAAATCCGTTGATACTGATAGGTAGCGGATTGATCGGCACATCTCTACTTTTTATACTTAGTATCTGTACAAATTTTGTCGTGTTATATTTGCACTAAGCACATTTACATGAACTTAACATGTGAATAGGTTGCAGCTGAAAACATTTGTATCGACCAATCATATTGTATGGGTTGGATCACATGAAAAAACAAACAACAGTGCAGAAAAGGGAAGTCCAAATGTGCCATATTTGTTCATTGGCAACCATGTGACTTTATACAGAAGCACAGGCTTGTGTAGCTTTCCTTCCTTAAAAAAGAATATTGCCTCACTTTTTAGAGAAGAAGAATTTCAGTTGGCTGACGGGTAGACACGCACATGTCAAAATAAAACAGTCAAGCGTGAGAGAGTATATACATACCGCAGCTCTCGCATCAGTCATGCGGGCCTTCTTGAGCCTCGTTTTGGCTGCGTCCAGATCCAAGCGCTTGACCTGCAGCAACTTCCGTTCTTTCTGGTTACAAATAAATGAAAACGGAAAATAAGCTTACAGGCTTCAGTTTTCATTCACTGCAGCTGGGAAGAGGGCCACATTTTGTTTTTTTCCCCCCCAGTTGTAAAGCAGTAAGACGACAGTTTCAAACAGAAGTTCCACGCACTGCCTGCGATCCAGATTTGATCACATGTTAGTAGTTACACTCAAACAAAGCATCAGATTATCATTCTTTTCTAGTCAAATTAATCGATTGATCTTTGCAGCCCGAGTTGCAATCGTGTAAAATTGCACTGCATCATATAATATTTTGCCCATGGTTAGCTCACTAGAATAACCAGAACAAAAGGAATCTTCAAACCAAAACGCCCTAAAAAAAGTTACAAAAAAATATACCTTTAAAACTGGCTGAGGCTAAACTACGGAAATGTATAGATCTTGTACACTTTTGGGCCGCAAAATCATGTACAAAAACAACAGGCTGCCCGAAAACGTACAACAATTCTCAAAAAGAGAGATGATATACAATCTCAGGAATAAAATACATTTTGAGCATTTGTGTGCACGCACAGCATTGAAAGCATTTAGTGCAGCTGTATATGGAATTAAACAGCGCAAGGGATTAGGTAAGGAACTTAAACGATGTATAACCTTGGGAGGTATTTGAAGCATATGATATTTGAATGAATGAATGAAATACATTTATTTCGGTCCTATAATCAACCATCAACCATTGTGTGAGACCAGTTTAACAGTACAGATTAGACATATTTAACAATCATACACGTTTACACACAAAAATAAAATAAAATAAAAAGAATAACCGAAAAATGAATAGGCTGAAGCCAAAGTTTATATTTGCCTATCCTATACATTCACTGAAAATTAGATTGCCTAGCACATCAACGTTAAAAAAAATCAATGGGATGAAAGTAATTGTTACTATATTTTATAATTTTCAATTATTTCACCTTTCAAGATCTTCTTAAACCATAACAAAGAACTACATGTCTTCAGCTCATCACTGAGCTTGTTCCACCATTTAACTCCTAAAACTGAAATACATTTGTATTTTATATTCGTTTTTACTTTACCTATTTCAAAAATCAATATCCCTCGTAAATTATAGTTTTCTCCTCTTAATTTAAATAACCTAAGAATACAAGCTGGAAGGCTGTTCTTTACTCGAAACATAATTTCCATTGTTTTTAAAAACCCAAAATCTGAAAATTTTAACACATTAGAACTTATAAATAATGGATTGGTATGTTCAAAGTAGCACGCTTTGTGTATTATTCTAATGACCCTTTTAGGAAGGGTCATTAGAATTAAAAAGTAAAACAAAGAATGGGGCAAGGGTGGATTAAGATAAATTTTGCTTCTTCCGACTCCTTTTTGGACTTGTTGAATTGTTAAATGCAAGTGTGATTGTTTGTTGTGCTGTGCATTTTTCTAACATCATCCTAATAAATAAATTGATTGGAAAAAAATAAAAACCTCAAGTTTGTCATACAGTCACAGGTTTTTTAATATTTACTTTATTTTTACACTTGTATGTCAATTAAGATTAAGAATGTATTTCTGTCAATCAAATTCATCACAAGGTTGCTGGGAATTAAATTCAATTAACCCCAATTTAATCTTGATTTTTAATACAGCGGAAGATGAATGCCCCATAAGAAGATAGAGAAAAAGAAGAAGCTTATGACTACGGCGTCAGCACGGACTACAATTGCGGACGCGCTCACATTTTCAGGACTTATGCAGATCCCAAATATGGATCAGCAGGTACCAGAAGGTAAGAAAAGTTGCTTTTGCATAATATTGTGAAACAAAACGCCAAATATGTCTGCTAATAGGTGCCATTTTGCGGTTCTTATACACACACCATAATAATACTCGTATGTTTAATGCGCCGACAATCCATCAAGCAGTGCGGCTTCATAGCTTACCAAAGTCGTAATAAAACATTTTGACAGATTTTTGAGTGTCCTGTGTAATGTTCTATATTCTCATTGGAACATTTAAAGTTTTGGTGTTGTTTACTGGCATCATATTGCAGTCTACATGTATCTCTTATGTATGACTGCCATCTACTGGTCACACTTATCATTACACTATGTACCAAATAAAATTGCTTCAAGGTCCAACCAGAATTATGCCGTACATACATCGAAGGTGAGCCACGTAAATAAGACCGCCCACAAAACGACTGTCAGAAAGCGACTTGAATAGGGATGATGTTTGATAAGGAATTATCGAGTTCGAGCCTATTATCGAATCCTCTTATCGAACCGATTCCTTATCGATTCTCTTATCGAGTCCAGATAGGTTGTTGTATATGGAAAAAAACACACAATATTTGGTTTAACAAAAGCTCACTTTTATTATATAATAAAATAATAAAATCTAATAAATAAATAAATATTGACTGTTACCCACCTAAAAAAATAAAATAAAATAAATAAATATTGACTGTTGTTACCCAAAGTATATTAAGTGGGATTTTTCAGAGAAACAAATATATACAGTAACACAAAAACAACCTGTCTCTGTGATCACTATAGGTGTATAAATAATAATATAGTGTTAAATAAAATCAGTCCCTTGGACACAAAACTGAAAATAATACAGCTCTCCAAAAAGTGCACTTCTGCTGCTATTTGACATAACTGTTTGTTATGATGCTTTGACATTTTTGCACTTTATTTCTTTATTGAAAGAACATTCTATGAAGAGAAAAGTTCTTTGCAAATGTGGTTACAATGCTAATAAATTAAAAGTTAAAGCTAAAAAAAGAAATACACTTTATTGAGTTAACATTATTTCTTTATGGGGGAAAAATGTTATGAGCTAGAGAATATAACAACTACACGACCCAGCATGCAACGGGAGTTACGAGCATGCGCGGTAGCCCCGAAAAGTGTTGCATGTTGCCACGCTGTGAAAGTAAACGTCAAGAACTCAGCCAACACAACAAAAAATGAATCCAAGATGGCCGACAGCACTGTCTTTTGTTTGTCTGCTTGTCAAAGTGGTCTGAATTTCTATCTGTTTTAATTTATTTCTTAGCCAATTTAAGTAAATTGTACTAGTTTTAAGCGTAACAATTGATGAATGAAGGCTTACTTCCAAAAAGTGGCATTTCTGACTGCTTTTGTTGGATTTGGAAATCTGGAGTCCTTTGACCTGCTGCAGCCAGGAGATGTTTTGCTAGCTGAAATTTTGGCCTTCCACCTGCCACAGCCCGGATCTATCCTGGCCCCAGCTTGGCCTTCCATTGCCTACAGACTAGGTCTGCGAACTTCATCTTGGCCTTCCACTGCCTACAGACAGGATCTGCTAGCTGCAGACCGGATCTGCTAGCTTCATCCTGGCCTTCCATCTGCCACAGCCTGGATCTGCTAGCTTCATCCTGGCCTTCCATATGCCACAGCCTGGATCTGCTTGCTTCATCTTGGCCTTCCATCTGCCACAGCCTGGATCTATCCTACTCTCAGTTTGGCCTTCCACTACCTACAGTCTGGGTCTGCTAGCTGCATCTTGGCCCTCCATCTGCCACAGCCTGGCTCTAACCTAGCCCTAGCTTGGCCTCTCACTGCCTACAGACTGGGTCTGCTAGCTTCATCTTGGCCTTCCATCTGCCACAGCCTGGCTCTAACCTAGCCCCAGCTTGGCCTCTCACTGCCTACAGACTGGGTCTGCTAGCTCATCTTGGCCTTCCATCTGCCACAGCCTAGATCTATCTTAGCCTCAGACGGACTAAGGCTGGGCCTCTGCTAGCCTTAGCTTGGCCTTCCAACTGCTGTAGCCTGGACATCTGAACTTTGAATATTGGACCTGGGTAGGTAGTAAAACAATTTAACAATGACTTTGACAAAAGCTCTGTATTTAATATTAATGCTTTTTCCTGGACTTGTTTTCTGCAGTTGTAGTGGGGTACCTGACCAGGTGCTCCACCAACCTTTAACTCTACCGAACGCAATAACAATCACCTGGTCCTACGAAACTACAGCATTTACACAAAGCTTATTGATATCTACATGTGGGTCAGTGCTAAATAATTCTAACCAGCTTCATTTATGGTGTATTTCTGTGTTAAATAGATGTTTTTCTCCTTCTGAAATTACTCATTTTGACATTGTCAAGCCAAGTAATGTTGTCATCGGGTTACCTTGCCATATGAAACGAAACATTTTTATATTGCTCTTACTTCTTCTATCAGGCAATGTGCAACCAAATCCAGGCCCAGCTTTGTACAACATCAGTACTCCTGATGAATTTAGAGCTAGGTCAGGTCTTGGTTTAATTCATTCAAATATTAGAAGTCTACTGCCAAAATTAGACTTAGTCAAAATCTGGATTCAAACAACCAATATTTATCTTATCAGAAACCAAAGCAGTCTCTGACAAGGACATTGCTATAAATGGATATAATGTCTTCCGATGCGATCGTCCTCGAAAAGGTGGAGGAGTGGCTATGTATATAAAAAACAAATTTAATGTTACCTTATTATCATCACTGTCAATCACTAAACAATTTGAACTCCTTGCCCTGCAGCTTGAATTCTCACATGGCCAACCTCTCGTAATTGTAGGCTGTTATAGACCTCCCTCTGCCTCCACTGAAGCTCTTGCCTCGCTTGAATCCTTTATGAGTGGGTTAAAAGCTAGTGAACTTCTGTTGGTTGGTGATTTAAATTTTGACTGGTTGACTTCCTCTTCTGATAACCTTAAAGCTGTATGCAACTCACTAAACTTAACTCAATTAATCACTTCCCCAACTCGACCCAATACTAAAAACTCCTCAAAATCATCTTTACTTGATCTAATTCTAACCAACGCTCCCCATAAGTACACTGGCACTGGGGTGTTTGCCAATGACTTGAGTGACCATTGTACAATTGCAGCTGTAAGAAACTGCAAGCTACCAAAATCAAAACCCACTATTACATGCAAAAGAAATATTAAAAACTTTTGCCTCCCAGCTTTTATATACGATTTAGCTGCCTTTCAGTGGAACAGAGTTGCTTTAATTGATGATATTGAGATAGCGTTGAAATACTTTTATAATGAATTTCAACGTATAGTCAATAAACATGCTCCCTTTCGAAAACTTAGAGTTAAAGGTCGAAATAATCCCTGGTTTTCCTCTGCAATTGGAAACCTTCTCAAAGAGAGAGACGTTGCTTGGGCCAGGGCTCGAAAAACAAAGACAGAGGCTGACTGGCTTAGCTTTCGCCAGCTTAGAAATAAATGTACTTCGCTTGTTAAGAGGGCCAAGTCTGATTTTTACCTGCATGAATGCAAAAAACATATAAATGATCCCAAAAAGTTTTGGCAAACCATAAAAGCTTCTTTAAATCATGTGACAACAAATGACTTTCCAAGTCCTTTAATTACTCAATCTGGTACTTTGTCTGATAAGACAACTATATCAAATTGTTTTAATGAGTATTTTGTTTCTGCCGGATCCTTGTTTGAGTCGTTGTATCCTCAATTGTCAAATGTTGGTTTAACTAATGTTAATATACCAAATACACCACAGGCTGTAAATAGACGCAGCACCTGCACTTTTGAGTTCACACCTGTATCAATATCCGAGGTAAACAGTGCACTAAAGAGCCTGGACACAACTAAAGCAGCAGGACCTGACCAAATTGAACCCTTTTTCTTAAAATTGGCTGCTGATTTTGTTGCTGAGCCTCTCTCGCATATTTTTAACCTAAGTCTAAAAAGTAAAAGCATTCCAAAAATCTGGAAATCAGCCTTTGTTCTTCCCCTGCTAAAAGGGGGTGAACCCACAAATATAAATAATTACAGACCAATTTCTAAATTATGCATTTTAGCAAAATTGTTTGAGAAGATCATCAGTAACCAGCTAGAGGATTTTTTAGAATCAAACAATATTTTATCTCCATTTCAATCTGGTTTTAGAAAACAGCATAGCACTATTACAGCTGCTCTTAAGGTCTTCAATGATTTAATCGAGGCTGTAGACGGCAAGAAATATTGTGTCGCCCTATTTATTGATTTGTCAAAAGCATTTGACACAGTAGACCACAGTCTGTTAATTCAAGCCCTTCATCACGTTGGATTATCTAAAAATGCAGCTGCTTGGTTCACAGACTATCTCTCCAGCAGAACACAACGTGTACAGGTGGCTGGGACCACCTCTTCATTACTGGACATTACCAAAGGCGTTCCACAAGGCTCAGTGCTGGGGCCCATTTTCTATCTACATAAATAATCTTTGTAATAATTTGTCAAATGCAATGTACCATTTTTATGCAGACGACACCATTATTTATTGCTGTTCAACCTCCATCACTCAGGCTTTTGAGTTTTTACAAGTTGCTTTTGATGTCATCCAGGCTCGCTTATTTGATCTTAAATTGGTTTTAAATACAGATAAAAGCAAGGTAATGGTTTTTTCTCATTCAAGGGTGCTACTGGAAAATATTCCAAATATTGTAACATCAAATGGAAACCCTATAGAGCAGGTCTTAAATTACAAGTACTTGGGTTTTATTCTTGATCAGGAGCTTTCATTTAAAGCCCATATTAACAACTTGGTCTCTAAGCTTAGGGTAAAGCTTGGTTTCTTTTTTAGAAATAAAAACTGCTTCTCTCTTAAAGTCAGAAAGAAATTGGTGACAGCAACTATCTTGCCTGTAATTGATTACGGAGACGTGCTTTATTTTAGTGCTTCATCTAAATGCCTCCAGTCCTTGGACACTGTTTTTCATTCAGCACTAAGATTAGTTACTGGCTGTCGTAGTCTCACCCACCATTGTCAACTGTATATGAAGTCAGACTTATCTTCATTGAGTGCACGCAGATACACACATTGGCTGACTATCATTTATAAGGCTCTTTTAGGTTTAATACCTCCATACTTGTGTACTCTGTTACAAAGAAAAAGCAGCTCTTATGCGTTACGTTCTAACAATTTGTATGTTTTAACTGTTCCTCATGTACGGACTGAATTTGGCAAAAGAGCTTTTGGCATTGCTGCCCCTATGGCATGGAATGCATTGCAGACGAAACTGAAACTTACAGAACTACTTCCATTTGGAGCCTTCCGTTCTGTCCTGAGGGACAAACAGCGAGAGACGTTTGCACAGTGCCTGTGTTTTTAAAGATGTAAATCTCTGTTGTTTTACAGTTCTCTTATGTATTTTAAAATGTATGTCTTAATGTATTATTTTTTAAACTGCTCTGTGACATGTGCTGTTGACCTCTTGGCCAGGTCACCCTTGTGAAAGAGATCTTGATCTCAATGGGTTTTCTTATCTGGTTAAATAAAGGTTCTATAACACGCCTCGTCTGCATTATTTATAATTAGACAGACAACACATCTACAGTGTGATTTTGTTTTGTTTACAAGGAAAGAAAAACAAAAGTTAAAAAAGGGAGATATGTTGTATATATATGTATGTGCTGCGGTTGTTTTAAGAACGTTGCGACAGCTGCCGTAAAGGAGGTGCGTTGCTATGTTTCCGGTTGGTCGTAAAAATGTTCGTCATGTGTTTTACCCTGCTAAAATCTCTCAGTAAATTTATTCGATGGTTTATAGCTTTTGTTTTGAACTTTATTACACCTTGGAGCGCTTTTTCCCGTCCATTGTTTTCCTGCTTTCGCTATCTGCGCCTAATGACTGAGCTACGTGACGTCAATTCTTGTGATGTCCCACGGAGCATTTCTGGTCGGGACGGGATTCGAATAAAGAATCAACTCTTTTCATTTACTATAGTGGTCTCGATAACGGGTACCGGTTCTCAAAAAGGGATTCGAGTCCGAGGACTCGGTTCTTTTCTTATCAAACAACCGGGAAAACCGGTTTCGAGTGTCATCCCTAGACTTGAAGATGATCTGTAAAACATCATCTATGCAACATTTTGACCAAAGAACCACCATTACATGTTATGTAGACCACAAGGAAGTGATTTCCATTTAGAAAAAAATAAATAAATATATGACTCCTTTAATGCGCCCTATCCAGTGCGCCTTATACATGAAAAAGGGTCGAAAATAGAGCATTCATCGGCAGTGCCCCTTATAATCCGGTGTGCCCTATGGTCCGGAAAATACGGTAATTATGTCAAATATTTCGGAGGAAAAGAGAAACAAAATCGGGAGTCAGGGGTGTCGGATAAGACCAACTAACCAGGATTGTTTTGAAGTCCCCCTCCAGAAAGTTCCTGAAAGGGGTCAGGAAATTGATGGCAGAACTTTGAATCAACTCCCGCTCCGCCCCACCAATCTGCTTCTGAGTCTCGCCGCATTTTATCAAAGCATTTCCTGCAATAGTGAGCAGCACAAACAACACATCAGTCCCATTGTCACACCGGACAGGTGACGGTACAATCTAGAAAGCCCAAGCCCGACCATAGAAAAATATACGTCAAATAGATACGCACCGTAAGCGGTTCCAGGACCAAATTCACTTCCTGAGTCAATCATGGACTCGCCTAACAGTTCATGGTTGTTCATGCGCGTCGGGGCCTTTTTTTCCAGTTTCTCATACACAAATTCCTCCAGTCGCACATCTGGAAATGACAGAAAACTCAATTACAAAGTCATGAGGGAAGAGTCAGGGAAGTAAATTCAATACAGTGAAGACCAAATAAAAAGCGCCAAACCCATGACTGAGACCGTCAATGCAACTTCAGGACAAATAATGTTTGAAGATCAATGCTTCATGGGAACATTGGCAAAAGTAGAGCAAATCAATTTAGGCTATGTCTACACTAAGCCGGATAACCCCTTAAACGAATAATTATTTAACTTAAGCCCCGTTTCAGTCACACTAAACTACCGTTTAAGGTCAATTTTTTACACGGGCAAGTGCGTCGTGTATTTCTTGAATCTCCGGCTCTTAGCTCTGTATGGACTCATTGATCGTTTACAAACTGAGTTCGGAGAGGAAGTGACGGCAGAAAGACCGCGCCCCACACAGGAAGTGACGTCAGAAAGAACGCGCCACAGCCAGCTTCATAACAAGCGGTTTCGTGACTCGGAGATAACCACTGAAAATATGGAGGCGAGTCATCCAGACATGCCTGTGTTTCTCCTTCTTCTACATGTACAGACACTTGTGGAAATCACACATGAATACCTTAAGAGAAAGCGATTGCAGCTATTTGGGATACAACACTTCTCAGACGGAAAGACAACTTTCGAATGTCCAGGTCAGCTGTGATTCTACTTACCGAAAAACGTTGTCCATTTCTCGAAGGAAAGTCAACGAGAATGCGGGCTACCGTGGATGTAGTAAAAAAAAAAAAGGTAGCGTGTGCTTTGTATTACCTGGCCGTCAAGGGAAGACTCCGGAAAACAGCGAATGCTTTTGGACTGGCAAAGCGGACTGTAAGTTATTGTATGTCGCGGACTCAACGTCTAGGTCCAGAGTATATAAAGTCACCAAAAAATAATGGACAATGAAGGTGAAGACAAAAGAGTGAGAAGTCTCCTGACCAGATATCTAGATCCGTAGATTGATTGTTGTCAAATGTTCTTTGTCACTTTGTGTACTTTCACGTGTTTATTAAAGATTTGATTTATGATGTCTCGGGTGTGATTCACTACAAAAGGCCCCACAGCACACTGGATTCCAGTTCATTGAAATACCACAACACTGGATATTGTTCAGATAAGTTAAATTTAAGAACTTGCACACAAAGCAACACTGGAGGTGACTATGACGTGTGCATTTTCCGCACATGCGTATTAGGTCGCGTTGCGTTGGCGGACGCAGTGGGGGAGGGGGTCTTAAACGGTTGCATTGTTGTGTGTGGACACAGTTAAGGTTAGGTGGGATTTACCCTGGATAACCTTATCCGGCTTAGGCCCCGTTTACACTAAACTGGATAAGGCTATCCAGGGTAAATCCCACCTAACCTTATCCGTGTCCACACAACAATGCCACTGTTTAAGACCCCTTCCCTCCGCCGGCGCAACGCGACCTAATAGGCATGTGCGGAAAATGCACACGTCATAGTCACATCCAGTGTTGCTTTGTGTGCAAGTTCTTAAATTTAACTTATCCAAACAATATCCAGTGTTGTGTTCCGTCCATACAAAGCTAAGAGCCGGAGATTCAAGAAATACACAGCGCACTTACCCCTGTAAAAAATTATCCGAGGAGGGTTACCTTAAACGATGGGTTAGTGTGGCTGAAACGGGGCTTAGGATAAATAATTATTCGTTTAAGGGGTTATCCGGCTTAGTGTATAGACCAGTGGTTCTTAAGCTTGTTGGAGGTACCAAACCCCACCAGTTTCATATGCGCATTCACCGAACCCATCTTTAGTGAAAATTAAATGTTTTTTCTTTTCAAATTCAAGACAAAGTTATATATTTTTTTTACTGGTGCACAAAATGAACCGTGCATGAACATCACCTTGTTCAAAGAACAAAACCAAGACAGTGCATGGACTCACAACAAATGACACACCTGCAAATCAGTGTGACCAGTTCAGATGTGCGTGGCTTCACCTTGGCAAGTGCCACTCATGTCTTATTCACAGCAAAATCTGTTGTTTTTCTTCGTTTTTATGTCCAGCATCCTCGAAAAGGATTGCTCGCCAAGATATGTTGTAACGAATGGTATAAAAAATTCCAGGGCTTTCTTAGCAATAACCGGATACTTTTCCATTTGTCGACACCAAAACGTTGAGAGCGTTGTTGTTCTGAAGAGTTGCTCTTGAACCTCAGTGCATGTGCACGTCTGACGTCGCTCACATGTGCTCCACTTAGTGCTGGGCGATATGGCCTTTTATTAATATCTCGATATTTTTAGGCCATGTCACGATACACGATATATATCTCCATATTTTGCCTTAGCCTTGAATGAACACTTGATGCATATAATCACAGCAGTATGATGATTCTATGTGTCTACATTAAAACATTCTTCTTCATACTGCATTAATATATGCTACTTTTAAACTTTCATGCAGAGAGGGAAATCACAACTAAGTTAATTTACCAAGTGTATTTATTAAAAATTATTAAGCAGTGGCACAAACATTCATGTCATTTCAAAAACACAAAGTGCAAGATTGTCAGAGACATTTTAAAACAAGCTAATAGTGCACTTTTGTGCATGATGTCACTAAGATGACATATCAAAACAACACTAAATTAAAGTGCACTTTTTGTACAGAACGTACGTCACTACAATAGTTTTAAACAAATAAAGTGCACTTTTGTGCATGATGTCACAAGATATTTCAATAAGTGTCAAATAAAAATGAGCTGCATAATAGGAAACCAAATAGTGTATGTCCTTTGCTATGTGGTAGGTTCCTGCGGACGTTATCTCCTTCTGTTGTTGACTATTTATTTTCATACGGTGTTGATGTGGAAATGGTTGCTTGGGCATTTTGTGGGTGTGGCACCAAACGCAGATGTTGACATGCGGAGTTTCAAGCACTCTTCATTCTCTAGCGGGTGACTTTTCAAATGATGCTACATTAGCAGTGCTGCTACTTTTTGTAGCAACGCTTTCGCCGAATACTTGACATATTACGGTTGTTTGTTCAACATCTTCCCGCTTGAAGCCCAACCACCGCTAGACGATGGACCCCCTGCTGTTTTTCTTGGAATTAATTATTTCTTCATTTGTTACCAGATTGGCACCTTCTTTCTCTCGTATTACCACTCACACCACTCCGCTAACACCACAGTTAACGTTACCCATGCTGCTACCTCTCTGCTCCGCGAGGGCATATGACGTTGCACGCGCGACAGTATGTGACGTATGTAAGGTGCGCTTGTTTTATGTCTCTGTGAGAAGGCGAGACAAGAAAGAGTGAGAAGAGCCTGTAGTGTAATGCCCGCAGCTAAAAGCAACTGCGTGAGAACGTATACTCGAATATCACGATATAGTCATTTTCTACGTGGACCGACTTAAACAAATTGAAAAACTTATTCGGGTGTTACCATTTAGTGGTCAATTGTACGGAATATGTACTGTACTGTGCAATCTACTAATAAAAGTTTCAATCAATCAATCGATTCTATATCGCACAGAGACAAACCCGCGATATATCGAGTATATTCGATATATCGCCCAGCCCCAATTACAAGTAAAAGCATATAACTACACAATACAGAAACAAATACAAATCATCAACAAGCAAACTAAATTACAGACTCAGATAAAATATTACCGTAATTTCCGGACTATAAGCCGCTACTTTTTCCCCTCGTTCTGGTCCCTGCGGCTTATACAAGGGTGCGGCTTATTTACGGCCTGTTCTTCTCCGACACCGACGAAGAGGATTTTGGTGGTTTTAGTACGCAGGAGGAAGACGATGACACAATGATTAAAGACTGACTTTTCATATACCGGTAGGCTGGTTATTTTGATAACGTACAGGTGAGCACTTTGTATTACTTTGCACCGTTGTATTATTTGTACTCTGCACGAATGCTGTTCGCCATGTCAAAGATGTGAAAGTTTGATTGAATGATTGAAAGATTTATTGTTAATAAATGGGACGCTTTGCGTTCCCAAACAGTCATCTCTGTCCCGACAATCCCCTCCGTGGTAGCAGGAACCCCTATATACTACGGTAATTACACATCAAAACCCTGCGGCTTATAGTCGGGTGCGGCTTATATATGGAGCAATCTGTATGTTCCCCTAAATTTAGCTGGTGCGGCTTATAGTCAGGTGCGGCTTATAGTCCGGAAATTACGGTAGTTTCCTTTTAAAAATCTGTTTACTTCCAAAGCCGGTGAGAATTTGAGGCAGGCTTTTCCGCCGAACCACCGAACCCCTAGAGTCATACTTGCCAACCTTGAGACCTCGGAATTCGGGAGATGGGGGGGGGGTTTAGGGGTGGCGGGGGGTGTATATATTTTCAAGTATTTCTTTATATATATATATATATATATATATATTTATATATATAATCTGTTCATGAATGAGTATATCCATTCGGCCACCGTGTTCAATGGAGAAGTCCGATCTACAAAATGTACAGGCAGCATACCCCTTCCCCTACGAGCTGTCCTGGATGAACTGAAATTATTTTTTTCAATCATTTGGAACTTGCAAGCGTACTTCTTCTTCTTACTCGTCGTCGCCATGTCTCTTCTTCGTTCGTCTGCTTCTTCTCTGTTATGGTTTTGGACATTACTACTTGCCGTAGTTTTGAAGCAATGCATGATGGGAATCCGGATGTTGTGTGTCAGTGTATTAACGTGCCGGCTGGAATAAACACACGCTGAGAAATAGCTCCGTGCCTGCCTACTTTATGGGTTATTCGGGGTGTAACGGTATGTGTATTTGTATTGAACCGTTTCGGTACGGGGGTTTCGGTTCGGTTCGGAGGTGTACCGAACGAGTTTCCACACAAACATATTAAGTAGCCGCCTCCGCTTCCTTCTGCCTCTGTCAGGACTCTACACAGCACCCAGCATTGTCCCACCCACACAACCATCTGATTGGTTACAAACAGAGCAGTAACAGCTAATCAGCAGTGCATATTCAGAGCGCATGTAGTCAGTGCTTAGCGTTTAGCAGGTAAGCATCAGGCAGTGGACTCTCCCCAAATGATAATAAAGACCTCCCAGTCAACTACTAGTAACATCACTATGAGCCCGTTGACCTTCTAGAAACCTAAACGGCAGCTCAGCTCGCTCGCAGTCCTGGCTTGAAGTGAAGGCTAATTCGCTTTTAGCGTAACGTTAGTTCATTTTGTGTGTGTGAGTGTGTGCGGGTGTGTGTGCGTTACGGACAGCAAAGCCCTGTCTGTCTGTTATTTCACTTGACCTTTTTCTGTGTTGATTGAGCTGTGTTGAAGCAGGACATTGTGTTAAATAAAGAGTTTCTGTCTCTGATAGTTGATATAATAATGTACTGCATAATTAAGCCTACATGAACTCCATGGTGTTCAGGGATGAATAGTCTCTCCTATTGCTATTGTACCATTTTTTCAGCTATAGTTACATCAATCATTAGTAATGCAGCAGCCTAGTTTTGCTATCACATGTTGATAAAAATATAACATTTACATAATAAAAATCAACCACAGGCTTCCCAAATGCTGTAATAAATTAAGCATGATGAGTCGACTTGAAACTGTTTAATGTTTCACTTTTTATATGTAGAAGAAAAGTTTTGTCATTTTATTTAATCTGAGCAACAACTTGAGGCAGTTTAATGTTGATTAACGTGGGCAGAATTATTATAGTGTTCCCCATGTTAAAAGGATAAAGCCATTGTTTACAAATTTGGTAAATAAATAACCAAAACATTTATATTTTGTTGTTTTCTTACTGTACCGAAAATGAACCGAACCGTGACCTCTAAACCGAGGTACGTACCGAACCAAAATTGTTGTGTACCGTTACACCCATATGGGTTATAGATAAACCTATGGATAACGGAGACATATATAATAGTCTCCTTTTCAGGTGAGAGAGGACGCTAAAGGCAGTGCCCCAATATTGTTGTCCGGGTGGAAATCGGGAGAAATTCGGGAGAATGGTTGCCCCGGGAGATTTTCAGGAGGGGCACTGAAATTCGGGAGTCCCCTGGGAAAATCGGGAGGGTTGGCAAGTATGCCTAGGGTTCGATCGAACCCAGGTTAAGAACCACTGGTGTAGACATAGCCAAACAGTCAAAGCAACTTCAGGACAAATAATATTTGAAGATCAATGCTTCATGGGAACTTTGGCAAGAGTACAGCAAATCAATTTGACCATGTGGTTCGACAGGACCGGTCAGCATCCAGATGTCACACACCAATCCTGCACATGGATGTTTATGACACCGACTTGGAGGTGTCCTTTCTGCATACAAACTCTACATGCGTTTCTAGGGATTTCATACGCCCTTTGACTTGAAGACGGTCTTACTTGGGTTGGGCTGTAGAAGGACTTCCGTCTGCTTCATGATCTTCTCTGTCCATTGCTTGGTGTTCTCGGCTCTGATCAACAGATTCTCCAAGTGGGCATCCAACTCGGTCTTCTCCGCCTGGCCAAGCTTCTCCTCTGTGAACTTTCCCCCACACGAAATGGTAAATGGGTTAAACTTGTATAGCGCTTTTCTACAAACCCCGTTTCCATATGAGTTGGGAAATTGTGTTAGATGTAAATATAAACGGAATACAATGATTTGCAAATCATTTTCAACCCATATTCAGTTGAATATGCTACAAAGACAACATATTTGATGTTCAAACTGATAAACTTTTTTTTTTGTGCAAATAATCATTAACTTTAGAATTTGATGCCAGCAACACGTGACAAAGAAGTTGGGAAAGGTGGCAATAAATACTGATAAAGTTGAGGAATGCTCATCACACACTTATTTGGAACATCCCACAGGTGAACAGGCAAATTGGGAACAGGTGGGTGCCATGATTGGGTATAAAAGTCCATTAAATGCTCAGTCATTCACAAACAAGGATGGGGCGAGGGTCACCACTTTGTCAACAAATGCGTGAGCAAATTGTTGAACCGTTTAAGAAAAACCTTTCTCAACCAGCTATTGCAAGGAATTTAGGGATTTCATCATCTACGGTCCGTAATATCATCAAAGGGTTTAGAGAATCTGGAGAAATCACTGCACGTAAGCAGCTAAGTCCGTGACCTTCGATCCCTCAGGCTGTACTGCATCAACAAGCGACATCAGTGTGTAAAGGATATCACCACATGGGCTCAGGAACACTTCAGAAACCCCACTGTCAGTAACTACAGTTGGTCGCTACATCTGTAAGTGCGAGTTAAAACTCTCCTATGCAAGGCGAAAACCGTTTATCAACAACACCCAGAAACGCCGTCGGCTTCCTTTGGGCCTGAGCTCATCGAAGATGGACTGATACATTGTATTCCGTTTATATTTACATCTAACACAATTTCCCAACTCATATGGAAGCGGGGTTTGTACCTTCAAGGTACTCACAGCGCTTTGACACTATTTCCACATTCACACACTGATAGCGGGAGTTTAACCACGACCCATCAGGAGCAAGGGTGAAGTGTCTTGCTCAAGGACACAACGGATGCGACTAGGTTGGTAGAAGGTGGGGATCGAACCTGGAACCCTCAGGTTGCTGGCACGGCCACACTTCCAACCGCGCCACGACGTCCCCCCCACACGAAGCAGTTAATATCCACCAATCCATTTCCTACCGCTTGTCCCTTTGGGGTTGCTGGTATTATGACATGCATATTAGCAAGAAAGTGTAGCTAATGACAATGTCGGCCTGTATTGATGCTTACAGTAGCCAACTAATGACTAATGTACGTCCTCTGACTTTTTGACACACACAGCCGTGATACACATTTATTAATATTAGTACATTATTGTTCGAAGTAAGAAAATAAATAAAACCCTGTTTCGCTGTGAGGGTTAAGCTAGCGGCTAATTAGCAAGCTAAACTAGTAAGACAGTTGACAACTTACTTGCACGGCACGACTCAGGAAGGTGCCGGCGTCTGCGGCAAAGCGCTTGACATTAAAATCCATGACACGACGCGGGGTGATAAACTTTCTAAACACGACGACGGGGCTTATTTCACAACCCGACTTCCATGCCTTTGGAAAACGTCACACAAGCAAGTTATTGAGTCCGAGTTCCACCCAGCTGTTGGACGTCACGAAGATGACACGGTGACAAGATGGTACACCGCCGCCTAGGTGGCTTCTGCGCATGCGTTCATCCGGGGACTCGGACCATTGAGTACGTTTCGGATTGCTCTCTTGACTCACTTGTTCTGCTTTGCGAAGCATTGGGGGTGGGCGATACCGCACGTTACGTAGCCATGTAACGATACCAGGTATTGATTATGTCATTTAAAAAAAAAAAAAAAGTATTCCTATAATTACTTTTTTGTGACTATAATCAGAATAAAACAAACAAAACAAACAAAATATATATATAGATATATACTCATACACACACACACACACACATATATATACACTTCTATACATATACATATACATATATAGACAATAATAGACACATATATACTTATACATATATACATAATCAATCAATCAATCGTTTATTTATATAGCCCTAAATCACAAGTGTCT
>NC_084745.1:49762913-49782913 GCF_033978785.1 Entelurus aequoreus
GACAAGACACCGTTAGCTCCTCGTCAGCATAATGGCTGCTAATGTCTTTGTGGCCGTGTCACACGAAAAACACTCGACAAAATAAGGGCTACGAAAAGTGTAAAATATGACCTCATATAAACTCAACAAAGATTATGATAGACAAAAATGACACTCATGTTCACAAAACTATTTTTTACGAATTACATTGTGACAGCGGTTAAAGGTTACGCCTACCTAAATTACGACGGTTGCAGACTGACGTCACTGATGTCCATTAAAATGCACTCATCAGTTTTGCATTAGTCCACCAGGGGGTGCTAATGTCCCCTCACAATACATCCATCCATCCATCCATTTCCTACCCTTTATTCCCTTCGGGGTCGCGCTGGAGCCTATCTCAGCTACAATCGGGCGGAAGGTGGGGTACACCCTGGACAAGTCGCCACCTCATCACAGGGCCAACACGGATAGACAGACAACATTCACTCTCACATTTTAATATTCGCAAATCGCTTTTTTTAATTGAAAAAAAACCCGTTTTTTTTTTTACCTGCAGAAATAGTTTTTCTGCTTGCAAATCGTTTTTTACTTAAAGAAAAAAAGTTGTATCTGCAGAAAAATGTTTTATACTTGCAAATTGTTTTTTTAATTAAAGAAAATTGTTTTTATTGTTTTTTTTAATCGAAGAAAATGTTTTTTTTTAGCTGCAAAAAATTGGTCTGCTTACAAATCGTTTTTTTTAAAATGAAGAAAATATTTTTTTACCTCCAGAAAATTGTCTTTTAAACTTGGAAATCGTTTTTTACTGGCAGACATTTTTTTTTACAATAGCAAATTGTTTTAATAATTGTTTTTAATTGAAGAAAATTGTTTTATACTTCCAAATCCTTTTTCTAAATGAAGAAAATATTTTTTTCTACAGAATTATTATTTTTTTAACTTGTAAATCGTTTTTTGCTTGCAGAAAATAGTTGTGATCGTTGCAAATCTTTTTTTAATTGAAGGAAATCGTTTTAATACTCGTAAATCGCTTTTTTTATTGAAAAAAACATTATTTTTTTTTACCTGCAGAAGTAGTTTTTTCTGCTTGCAAATCCTTTTTTACTTAAAGAAAAAAAGTTGTATCTGCAGAAAACTGTTTTATACTTGCAAATTGTTTTTTAATTAAAGAAAATTGTTTTTATATTTGCGAATTGTTTTTCTTAATTGAAGAAAATTGTTTTTATATTTGCAAATTGTTTTTCTTAATTGAAGAAAATTGTTTTTATATTTGCGATTGTTTTTCTTAATTGAAGAAAATTGTTTTTATATTTGCGAATTGTTTTTTTTAATCGAAGAAAATAGTTTTTTTACCTAAAAAAATTAATGTTTTGCTTACAAATCTTTTTTTTTTTAAATGAAGAAAATATTTGTTTACCTCCAGAAAATTGTCTTTTAAACTTGTAAATCGTTTTTTTTACTGGCAGAAAATAGTTTTTATAATTGCAAATTGTTTTAATATTTTTTTTTAATTGAAGAAAATTGTTTTATACTTTCAAATCATTTTTCTAAATGAAGAAAATATTTTTTTCCCTACAGAATTATTATTTTTTTAAACTTGTAAATCGTTTTTTACTTGCGGAAAATAGTTGTGATAGTTGCAAATCTTTTTTTAATTGAAGAAAATCGTTCTAATACACGTAAATCGCCTTTTTTTATTGAAAAAAAAAACATTTGTTTTTACCTGCAGAAATAGTTTTTTCTGCTTGCAAATCGTTTTTTACTTAAAGAAAAAAAAGTTGTATCTGCAGAAAACTGTTTCATACTTGCAAATTGTTTTTTTAATTAAAGAAATTTGTTTTTATATTTGCGAATTGTTTTTCTAAATTGAAGAAAATTGTTTTTATATTTGCGTGTTTTTCTTAATTGAAGAAAAATTGTTTTTATATTTGCGATTGTATTTCTTAATTGAAAACATTTTTTATATTTGCGAATTGTTTTTTTAATCAAAGAAAATTGTTCTTCTGCTTATAAATCTTTTTTTTTTTTAAATGAAGAAAATATTTTTTTACCTACAGAAAATTGTCTTTTAAACTTGATGGGTCGAATGCAGAGGACAAATTTCACCACACCTAGTGTGTGTGTGACAATCATTGGTACAAAACAAAATTTAAAAAAAAACGTTTTTTTTATTGGCAGAAAATAGTTTTTATAACTGCAAATTGTTTTGATATTTTTTTTAATTGAAGAAAATTGTTTTATACTTTCAAATCATTTTTCTAAATGAAGAAAATATTTTTTCCCTACAGAATTTTTTTTTTTAAACTTGTAAATCGTTTTTTACTTGCAGAAAATAGTTGTGATAGTTGCAAATCTTTTTTTAATTGAAGAAAATCGTTCTAATACTCGCAAATTTTTTTTTACCTGCAGAAATACTTTTTTCTGCTTGCAAGTCAATTTTCACTTAAAGAAAAAAAGTTGTATCTGCAGAAAACTGGTTGTCTTTGTTCAAATTGTATACAATTTATTTACAACTAAAACATGAGAAAATACTTAACATGTATTTTTTTCAGGAGCCCGTTGAAAAACAAGTAGTCGACAGCTTGCTAAAGTTGCGAAAAAGTACAATAATAAAAAAATAAAATGAAATCCTCAGAATAACAAAAGGTGTTGCAAGGAACCAATAACAAACAGAGTGAACAGAAACCAGCGAACTAAACACTCTCGGTGCATTAATACGATAACGACGCACACCTGGGAACTATCCACGGGGACGGAGAGAGCTGATTGGACGAGAGTCAGAAGGAGCAGGTAACAGGTGAAACAGATAACCGGACAAACAGAAAGTGACAAAAAAAGTCATGTTTTAATGACCTAAATCTTTGATGGTCACTAGTTATTATTATTTTTATGAAGTTAAGTACAGTATGATTGAGCTGCACGCCTTATGGTGCCTGAATACTGTCTAGTTTTAAATAGTAGCTATAATTTGTTACATATTATAATATCACTGAGGGCCACCCCTGGCTCAATCGGGGTTATAATGAGGCCCCCATTATAACATTTTCCACACTTTTTTTTAAATCTATGTGAAATAATTTTTTATACTTTTTTATTCAAACTTGAATTTCATTTTGGGTGTGTTTTGTACTCAAATTAAATTTGAAAATCCTCTTTTTTTTTTTTTGGTCAAAATGTACATGAAAACATAAGTTCATAAACCTTCCTGACACATCTCGCACAGTATTGCTGCCTATACTAATAGCCATTAGTATAAGTAAGGAATAATTGCCATTATGTTCTTTTCAGTGAAGCAGCAGGAGGCAGCTAGGAATACATTTGCGGTAAAATGTCATATTAAAAGCCCCGTCATTCATTCACTCCCACAGTATAGTGGGGGAGGTTTTCATTCTTTCAGGTACAGTTTTTCTCTTTAAGGGCCATAACTTTGGTCATGTAGTCCGATTTTTTTCCCTGAGAGGGTTTTATTTATGTTCAATTTTAATATAAATATTTTTAAATTCGAATAACTTACAATAGGCTTTTATTGTCATTGCACATTAATACAATTGTGGGTGAGCCGCCTGCAGCAAAACACATACAAACAATGCATTTTTCTAACAGTTGAAATTGTATGTATGTAAAAAAAAAAGTCTAAAAATGTAGGTGAGTACACACTACTGCCATCTAATGTCTTGGAATTGCAACTGCATGCAAAGTCTAATTGTTAGAATAATTATATATAAGTCATCACACAACTCTAATGCTTAAAGGCCGTTGCTATAGTTATTATCCATTGTGCTCTTTTCTGCTTCGTGCAAGGGCACACAACTTGTTATCTTCCACGGCATATGAGGGGTGGCCTCGCCGCTTTTTTTTTTTTGTTTTAGCCCGCCTACAGCCAAGGAATTCAAGTACCCCAACGAAGATAAGACGACAGCACGCAGACGAAGCGGAGACAAGGCAATCACAAGGCCCCCATCACATTCCGTCACGTATTGTGCGTACTGGAGCAGCTTTGCATGATATGTGTGACCACTCACTTTAGAAGCAGCCTCAGCGATGTTAACTAGGGAACTCCTAAATAAATAGAGGAGCGCGTGGGGCTGTACCTTAGATCGTGGTGGGAGACTGTAACTGAGTGTGCAGCCCCAAACGTTTCTCCTCATGAGCTAAATTGAACTCTGTCTCTGCCTGATTCCTTCTTCTTGTCTTGTGTAATAGATAGTTCGGTGTTTGAACCTGACACTACTATAGACACAACAATTAGCACAGTACTAACAAATGAAACACAGAAGTGTAAGAAAACAACATACCGTATATTTCAGACTATAAGGCGCTCTTAAAATCCTTTAATTTTCTCAAAACTCGACAGTGCGCCTAATGTACGGAATAACTTTGGTTGTGATTATCGACCTCAAAGCTATTTTATTTGGTACATGTTGTAATGATAAGTGACCAGTAGATGGCAGTCACACATAAGAGATACGTGTAGACTGCAATATGACTCAAGTAAACAACACCAAAATGTTATACTGTATGTTCCATTGAAAATAAAGAACATTACACATCCATCAAAATGTTTTAGTACGATTTTGGTAAGCTATGAAGCCACACCGCTTGATGAATTATACTGTGCTTCCACATAACAGTATTATTATGGTGTGTGTATAAGGTAAGACATTATCTGGCGTTTTGTTTCGCAATATTATGCAAAAGCAACTTCTCTTATCTTCTGGTACCTGCTGATGTGTATTTGGGATCTGCATAAGTCCTGAAAATTTGCGCGCCCTCCGCCATTGTAGTTTGTGGCGACGCCGTAGTTGATAAGCTTCTTCTTTTTCTCTATCTTCTTGTTATGGGACATTCATCCTCCACTGTTGCCATTTCTAATATAAAGTAGTGTAAAGTTCTTACTTATATCTGTCAGTAAACTCGCCATGAACGCCCTAAAACATACCGGTATAGTGAGTTTAAATTATTCACCCAAGGAACTTTAGTTTTTAGAGAGTTCCGGTCGGACGTTGTTTTTTTTTTTGACCAAAGAACCACCATTACATGTTATGTAGACCACAAGGAAGTGTTTTTAATTTAAAAAAAACATTTATATGGCCCCTTTAATGCGCCCAAAAATCCGGTGCGTATGAAAATACACCTGAATAGACCCGCTCATCGGCAGTCCGCCTTATAATCCGGTGCGCCCTATGGTCCGGAAAATACGATAATTGAACAGCAAAGCTCGGTGTTTAATGTTGAATTAAAATAATATGTACTTTTTTAAGCAATTAACAATCATTAACACATAAAACAAAAATAGCATAAACTGTTACCGTTGAATACAGTTGTTGGTTCCCAGGAATTGGTACCGAATTCATTTAAATGTTAAATGGCTTTTTGATTGATTGAAACTTTTATTAGTAGATTGCACAGTACAGTACATATTCCGTACAATTGACCACTAAATGGTAACACCCAAATACGTTTTTCAACTTGTTTAAGTCGGGGTCCACGTTAATCAATTCATGGCACCCATGTCTGACCATGAATATTTCTACAGACATATTTTCTAAAGCTAAATGCAAACTCAGACATTGGAATACTTGCAATATTTGTTGTCAGTACACGAAAGTTTTCAATTTGTCACGCCGACACCAAGAAAACACATAAAAAAAGGCAATTTCTTCTTACATTATATTGTACATGTAAAGCTGCAGCCTAGAAGAAATATTGCATACACAATTCAAACATCATCCTCCGTTCAAAAGACACATTGCTTGGAGGCTCTGCCGGGATGGAGAATGTCAACATTGCACAGCATGTGGCGGTTATCCAACTTGCAAGTCGTTCCAGGACATATGGAAGTTTAAAGTATGCCACTAAACTTCTAATAACCTTTCATTTGTTTTTACATTCTTCATTTAAATGTAGGCATTTTTTTTTCCAGGACTGTTTCTACAAACGACAAAGTACAAATAATAATAATATAAATATTAATAATAATGATAATAATCGTAGTAATAATACATATACAGCATATGTGAATAATGCTGTATAAAAGACTGTATTTATATTATTCACATGTGAATAATGCTGTATAATAGACTGTATTTATATTATTCACATGTGAATAATGCTGTATAATAGACTGTATTTATATTATTCACATGTGAATAATGCTGTATAATAGACTTTATTTATATTATTCACATGTGAATAATGCTGTATAATAGACTGTATTTATGTTATTCACATGTGAATAATGCTGTATAATAGATTGTATTTATATTATTCACATGTGAATAATGCTGTATAATAGACTTTATTTATGTTATTCACAGGTGAATAATATTGTATAATAGACTGTATTTATGTGATTCACATGTGAATAATGCTGTATAATAGACTATTTATATTATTCACATGTGAATAATGCTGTATAATAGACTGTATTTATATTATTCACATGTGAATAATGCTGTATAATAGACTGTATTTATATTATTCACATGTGAATAATGCTCTATAATAGACTGTATTTATGTTATTCACATGTGAATAATTCTGTATAATAGACTATTTATATTATTCACATGTGAATAATGCTGTATAATAGACTGTATTTATATTATTCACATGTGAATAATACTGTATAATTGACTGTATTTATATTATTCACAAGTGAATAATGCTGTATAATAGACTGTATTTATATTATTCACATGTGAATAATACTGTATAATAGACTGTATTTATATTATTCACATGTGAATAATTCTGTATAATAGACTGTATTTATATTATTCACATGTAAAAAATACCTAAGTGTTTGTCTATTGTGAGCGAACTGTGGTGCTGAATTTCCCCCAGGGATCAATAAAGTACTTTCTATTCTATTAAATAAACATTGATTGATTGATTGATTGATATTCTATTCTATTCCATTTTATAAGCCGCAGATATATATGTTGTTAAATGAGTGATTTACACAGTAAGCATTTATTTACATACTTTAATTGTTTCCAAACAGTGTCTGTAGCACGGCAGTAAAACGGTTGATCAAACAAAACAGAAGTCATCGTCATGGACCCACTAGCTAGGGAAGCTAGCTCTCCAATCAGCTAAACAGGCTCAATAACTCCACGAAAAAAATGCCATCGTAAGTCAATGGTACTAACACAGACACTCGTAGACTTGTTAGCATAATAGCTAATGCTAACAATGCTAGCTTTATTACATTATAATAATATGTACAAATATGCATGAACACACTCCTATAGACATCGCACATCGGACGGTTTAGTAAGTGTTAATTGGTTAAGTTAAATTGTGAAACTTACAAACGTTGCTCTGAGCAAAAACGCTATGGACGGTTTTACTTTCGGTTAATTTATTTAAAACAGGAAGTACATTTTGAGCCAACTCGTCCAAAAGATGGCGCCATAGCCCAAACAATAACACACCATTTCAGTCATTTAGTGAAAACTGTGGCATAGAAAACAGTACGGCCACGAGCGAAGAGAAAGCCATAAATTAGTCGCACCGTTTTATATGCCGCAGCATTCAAAGCTTAGGAAAATGTAGCGGCTTACAGTCCAAAATTTGTGGGAAATTGGCTGAGATACGAACACTGAGAATGCGATCAAGATACAATAGTGCTAAGCAACAATAGCCAAACCGTGAATTAGCCTTATACGAACACAATTGGCTCAGACGCTAAAATGCTAACATCAAGAATGCTTGCAAAATAGTGCCCATTACTACTAGCTTATCCATGACTTAACCATAATTGGCCAATATGCTTACACAAAGAATGCTAGCAAGACAACAGAGGTTTATCCATGACTGAATCGACTATCTACAAAACCAAAAACCAGTGAAGTTGGCACATTATGTAAATGGCAAATAAAAACAGAATACAATGATTTGCAAATCCTTTTCAAATTATATTCAATTGAATAGTGCGGACTCGTCAGACCACTGAAAACTTTGCAACAGTCCATCTTAGATGAGCTCGGTCCCAGCGAAGCCGGCGGCGTTTCTGGGTGTTGTTGATAAATGCCTTTGGCTTTGCATAGCAGAGTTTGAACTTGCACTTACAGATGTAGCGACCAACTGTAGTAACTGACAGTGGTTTTCCGAAGTGTTCCTGAGCCCATGTGGTGATATCCTTTACACACTGATGTTGGTTGTTGATGCGGTACCGCCTGAAGGAATCCAAGGTCGCGGGCATTCAATGTTGGTTTTCAGCCTTGCTGCTTACGTGCAGTGATTTCTCCAGATTCTCGGAACCTTTTGATGATATTACGGACCGTAGATGGTGAAATCCCTAAACTCCTTGCAATAGCTCGTTGAGAAATGTTTTTCTTCAACTGTTCGACAATTTGCTCGCGCATTTGTTGACAAAGTGGTGACCCTCGCCCCGTCCTTGTTTGTGAACGACTGAGCATTTCATGGAAACTGCTTTTATACCCAATCATGGCACCCACCTATTCCCAATTAGCCCGTTCACCTGCGGAACGTTCCAAATAAGTGTTTGATGAGCATTCCTCAACTTTCTCAGTCTTTTTTGCCACTCGTGCCAGCTTTTTTGAAACATGTTACAGGCATCAAACTCCAAATGAGCTAATATTTTGCAAAAAAATATCAGTTTGAACATTAAATATCTTGTCTTTGCAGTCTATTCAATTGAATATAAGTTGGAAAGGATTTGCAAATCATTGTATTCTGTCTTTATTTGCCATTTACACAACGTGACAACTTCACTGCTTTTGGGTTTTGTACATATTTGCCTGAGATGCTAACATGCTAACACTAAAAATGCCAGCAAGATGGCGACGTATTTTAGGCCTATGCGTGTGTTGCGACACACTTAACTAAAGTTTGGAGCTGAGGCCCATAGCTGCATATTTGATTACACTTTGCTTGCTCGCAGTCACCAAAAGTACAACAAGGCAGTTTATTTATAGCTCACACCCACAATGAACACTTCTCACTATTATGTCGGCAAAGTGTTTTTTCCACACTTCTATTTGAGGTCTGAGTTCCTCTCCCCGCCAAACCTCGACAACAATTGCGTACCATTCGCCGTGCACCCGTTCGGCTTCCATTACTCCCAGGATTGCGGTGGTGTCAGCAGTTCTGCGGCGTGATTTGCTTCCCACAGGTAATAAAAACGGAGCGGCCCATTCTTTAGGTACACCTAACGAGCACGGGACAATTTAAAAGGTGCATGGATGTAGTCTCACCGGCCTTTTTTAGGTACAGCTCCACAACATAATGGCGCCTAATACTCAAGTATGTTTCTAAAGACTTGTTATTGTATTATTTGATAGTCAATATTATTTGTGGAAGTTGCATCTGAGATAGGCTCCAGCACCCCTGCGACCCCAAAAGGGACAAGCGGTAGGAAATGGACGGATAGATGGAATTTAGTATAATCTGTTTATAAAATAATAATGTAATTATTATTTTGTACTATTCAGTTTTCACATTTATGTAAAATACTGAATTATTTTACAATCACTAATATTATTATATTTACTTCCATGCGTATTATTGTAATGTAACAACTATGTTCATTTTCTGTAAAAAATGATTTATAAATTGAAAAATATCTTTGTTTTATTTTAAATATTTATTTATTTCACAGTCACTGTTCATATTGAATTAACTTCCATTTGTATTATTATAATGTAATAATTATGGTTAATTTTCTGTAAAAAAAAAATCATTGAAAACAATCCTTATTTTATTTGAAATATTTATTTATTTCACAATCACTGTTCATATTGAATTAACTTCCATTTGTATTATTATAATGTAATAATTATGGTTAATTTTCTGTAAAAATAATTCATTGAAAACAATCTTTATTTTATTTGAAATATTTATTTATTTCACAATCATTTTATTCACTTCCATTTACACCATGTGTATTATTGTAATGTAACAACTATGTTAATTTTCTGTAAAAAATGATTTATAATTAGAAAAAAATATCCTGGTTTTATTTTAAATATTTATTTAATTTACAATAACTATTCATATTGAATTAACTTCCATTTGTATTATTATAATGTAATAATTATGGTTAATTTTCTGTAAAAAAAAAATCATTTGAAATATGTATTTATTTCACAATAATTTTATTCACTTCCATTTGATTGCTATGTGATAGATAATTAAATGATTACAGGATCAAACATTACAGGGAGACAGAACAGGATCACACATTACAGGGAGACAAAGAAGGATCAAACATTACAGGGAGACAGAACAGGATCAAACATTACAGGGAGACAGAACAGGATCACACATTACAGGGAGACAGAGAAGGATCAAACATTACAGGGAGACAGAACAGGATCAAACATTACAGGGAGACAGAACAGGATCAAACATTACATGAGACAGAACAGGATCAAACATTACAGTGAGACGGAACAGGATCCCACATTACAGGGATACAGAGAAGGATCAAACATTACAGGAAGACAGAACAGGATCAAACATTACAGGGATACAGAGAAGGATCAAACATTACAGGAAGACAGAACAGGATCAAACATTACAGGGAGACAGAACAGGATCAAACATTACAGGGAGACAGAACAGGATCACACATTACAGGGATACACAGAAGGATCAAACATTACAGGGATACAGAACAGGATCACACATTACAGGGAGACAGAACAGGATCAAACATTACAGGGAGACAGAACAGGATCAAACATTGCATGGAGACAGAACATGATCACACATTGCAGGGAGACAGAACATGATCAAACATTACAGGGAAACAGAACAGGATCAAACATTACAGGGAGACCGAACAGGATCACACATTGCAGGGAGACAGATCAGGATCAAACATTACAGGGAGACAGAACAGGATCAAACATTACAGGGAGACAGAACAGGATCAAACATTGCATGGAGACAGAACATGATCAAACATTGCAGGGAGACAGATCAGGATCAAACATTACAGGGAGACAGAACAGGATCAAACATTACAGAGAGACATAATAGGATCAAACATTACAGAGAGACATAACAGGATCAAACATTACAGGGAGACAGAACAGGATCAAACATTACAGGGAGACAGAATAGGATCAAGCATTACAGGGAGACAGAACAGGATCAAACATTACAGGGAGACAGAACAGGATCAAACATTACAGGGAGACAGAACAGGATCAAAATTACAGGGAGACAGAACAGGATCAAACATTACAGGGAGACAGAACAGGATCAAACATTACAGGGAGACAGAACAGAATCAAACATTACAGGGAGACAGAACAGAATCAAACATTACAGGGAGACAGAATGATCAAACATTACAGGGAGACAGAACAGGATCAAACATTACAGGGAGACAGAACAGGATCACACATTACAGGGAGACAAAGAAGGATCAAACATTACAGGTCGACAGAACAGGATCAAACATTACAGGGAGACAGAACAGGATCAAACATTACAGGGAGACAGAACAGGATCAAACATTACAGGGAGACAGAACAGGATCAAACATTGCAGGGAGACAGAACATGATCACACATTGCAGGGAGACAAACAGGATCAAACATTACAGGGAGACAGAACAGGATCAAACATTACAGGGAGACAGAACATGATCACACATTGCAGGGAGACAGAGAAGGATCAAACATTACAGGGAGACGGAACAGGATCACACATTACAGGGATACAGAGAAGGATCAAACATTACAGGGAGACAGAACAGGATCAAACATTACAGGGATACAGAGAAGGATCAAACATTACAGAAGGACATAACAGGATCAAACATTACAGGGAGACAGAACAGGATCAAACATTACAGGGAGACAGAACAGGATCACACATTACAGGGATACAGAGAAGGATCAAACATTACAGGGATACAGAACAGGATCACACATTACAGGGAGACAGAGAAGGATCAAACATTACAGGGAGACAGAGAAGGATCAAACATTACAGTGAGACAGAAAAGGATCAAACATTACAGGGAGACAGAACAGGATCGCAAGCACTTGTTTCCCAGCCATGTGTTTTAACCGTACGTGACATCACTTGCAACAAAAGGTCTCAAAATGTGTCAGTGATTTATTTTACCTGAATCGGTACCGACAGACTATGATCGGTGCCTATAAAATTTGCTACCCATCCCTACTGTGCGTTATTGATGACACAACATTCTACATGTTGTTTTCTAAATGAAGACTGTCGAGGAGAGCAAATATGGGAGCCTACAAGTTTACGTGTTGAACAGCAAGCGGTCCTCATTTGAAATGGAGCTGACAGCTCCTGCTCTGATCTCCGCGGGTTCAGCGTTCGCAACACAAACACGAAGGCCCCCTGGCACCGCCATCCACCGACAAGCCTCTTATAAATGAAAGCCAATTAATTACAATCTTTAGCAGCATTCTAGAGTTGAAAAAAAGGTCTTAGTGCTGGATGTGTGCACGACAACAATTACTCATCTCGATGAGCAGGAGATTATAAATGAGGCAATTAACACGCTGTCACAATGGAGGGAAGAGTTTTTTTTTGTTTTTTTTTGCACCTAACAAACTTCAGCCTCGAGTGTCGGCGTGGCAACCATTGTCAGACTGCCAGGGAGGGGAGTGGCAGACGCTTGAGGGTCAACTGGGTGTTGCAGTGACCGGGACAGCGGTAGGTCCGCTGTGGACGTTTGACCCCATCAAAACACAGAGCACCCGAGTCAAAGCGGGGTTGTGGCATCTCTCTCTTCCGTCAGCGTCTCACACACACACACACACACACACACACACACACACACACACACACACACACACACACACACACACACACACACACACACACACACACACACACACACACACACACACACACACACACGCACACACACACTTTCTGCCAGCTCGCCAAATCCCCAGGTGAGAGGTGGGGGCTGCAGAGGGAGAGAACACATTAGCCTAATAAGGGCCATCTGGTGGCCATTCATTAACTTGACCATCCTTGAAGTCCCTGACCCAAAATGTCATTTTTCACTTTGTGAAAAGAACCTATTAAAAGGCAAGATGAAGAATTTGGATTAAAGCAGAGAAAAAATAAATAAAAAACACCCATGTAAACGTAAAAATGAGTGGCAAGCCGTAGATATTTATGGTGTTTTCCGGACCATAGGGCGCACCGGATTAAAAGGCGCACCGCTGATGAGCGGGTCTAGTCAGGTCTATTAATTATATTATAGGGTGCATTAAAGGGGTCATATTATTATTATTTTTTACTAAATGTAAGAGACTTCCTTGTGGTCTACATAACATGTAATGGTGGTTCTTTGGTCAAAATGTTGCATAGATGATGTTTTACACATCATCTTCAAGTCGCTTTCTGACAGTCCCTCCAGGATGCGCCGCTTTGTGGGCGGTCTTATTTACGTGGCTCACCTTCGACAGCGTCTTCTCCCCGTCATCTTTGTTGTAGCGGTGTAGCATGCAAGGACGGGAGTGGAAGAAGTGTCAAAAGATGGCGCTAACTGTTTTAATGGCATTCAGACTTTACTTCAATCAAAAACCGAGCAGCATCTCCCGTGAAAAAACGTCCGACCGGAACTCTCTACTAACTAAAGTTCCTTGAGTGAATAATGTAAACTCACTATACCGGTATGTTTTAGCGCTTTCATGGCGAGTTTACTGACAGATATAAGTAAGAACTTTACACTACTTTATATTAGAAATGGCAACAGTGGAGGATGAATGTCACATAACAAGAAGATAAAGAAAAAAAGAAGCTTATCGACTACAATGTCGGCACTGACTACAAAGGCGAACGCACACGCATTTTCAGGACTTATGCAGATCCCAAATACACATCAGCAGGTACCAGAAGGTAAGAAAAGTTGCTTTTGCATAATATTGCGAGAAAAAAATGCCAGATAATATGTCTTACCTTATACACACACCATAATAATACTCCTATGTTGAAGCACAGTATAATTCATCAAGCGGTGCGGCTTCATAGCTTACCAACGTCGTACTAAAACATTTTGATAGATTTTTGATCACCGTGTGTAATGTTCTATATTGTATTAGTGCCCAAGGCATGGGTAACTTACACATCTGTGAAGGCACCATTAATGCTGAAAGGTACATACAGGTTTTGCCATCAACATATGTTGCCATCAACGCAATGTCTTCGATCCCTCAGGCTGTACTGCATCAACAGGCGACATCAGTGTGTAAAGGATATCACCACATGGGCTCAGGAACACTTCAGAAACCCACTGTCAGTAACTACAGTTGGTCGCTACATCTGTAAGTGCAAGTTAAAACTCTCCTATGCAAGGCGAAAACCGTTTATCAACAACACCCAGAAACGCCGTCGGCTTCGCTGGGCCTGAGCTCATATAAGATGGACTGATACAAAGTGGAAAAGTGTTCTGTGGTCTGACCAGTCCACATTTCAAATTGTTTTTGGAAACTGTGGACGTCGTGTCCTTTGGACCAAAGAGGAAAAGAACCATCCGGATTGTTATAGGCGCAAAGTTGAAAAGCCAGCATGTGTGATGGTATGGGGGTGTATTAGTGCCCAAGACATGGGTAACTTACACATCTGTGAAGGCACCATTAATGCTGAAAGGTACATACAGGTTTTGGAGCAACATTTGTTGCCATCCAAGCAACGTTACCATGGACGCCCCTGCTTATTTCAGCAAGACAATGCCAACCCACGTGTTACAACAGCGTGGCTTCGTAGAAAAAGAGTGCGGGTACTAGACTGGCCTGCCTGTAGTACAGACCTGTCTCCCATTGAAAATGTGTGGCGCATTATGAAGCCTAAAATAGCACAACGGAGACCCCCGGACTGTTGAACAACTTAAGCTGTACATCAAGCAAGAATGGGAAAGAATTCCACCTGAAAAGCTTCAAAAATGTGTCTCCTCAGTTCCCAAACGTTTACTGAGTGTTGTTAAAAGGAAAGGCCATGCAACACAGTGGTAAAAATGCCCCTGTGCCAACTTTTTTGCAATGTGTTGCTGCCATTAAATTCTAAGTTAATGACTATTTGCAAAAAAGTTTCTCAGTTTGAACATTAAATATCTTGTCTTTGCAGTCTATTCAATCGAATATAAGTTGAAAAGGATTTGCAAATCATTGTATTCTCTTTTTATTTACCATTTACACATCGCGTCAACTTCTCTTTGCTCTGGGTTTTGTAGATCTCAGCACCATCATCCCTCACTGTATTCGCAGCAGAACAATCTGTATAAAGTCGTGCCCATGTGTCTTGAGGGAGCCTTGACATAGTCCATAATGTAGTTTTTTTATTTCTATTTCACTCTGCTCACCCTTAGTATGGACACCATGAATACTCAAGTGAGTCAAGACATGCTTATCAATTCTCCATATCGAGATTGTAGAATCTCTTTGGGATCATGATCCCATATGACTTGGTCTTTCCTTTCAAGGGTACAAGCTTTGGGAGAAAAATGTCCCCTTTATTGGTGAGCCTAGTCTTTCTTTAATTGGGTGGGCCGGTAATCTCTTGAACGTTGCTGCCTGTATAAGCATCTCGGTGCCCCGTCTGTCTTGTAGAGGTTCAAGCCCTGTAATGGATTCAAGCTCCATTATGGGGGTTGAGTTCATGGCTCCTGTGATAATTCTTGTGGCCTGAATTTGCACTTTGCTGGCCTTATTGAAATGTGATCTGGCAGCTGTTCCCCATGCTGTTATCTCATATTATAAGGCAGGTCTCACTCTTCCTGTACGTAGTCTCTCCAGAGTGGTAGCATCGGCACCCCATGAAGTTCCTGCCAATTTCCTTATCAGTGTCAGACTAAGCCTGGCACTACATTCTGCTTTCTCAGTTAGTAGTTTCCATGTCAGACGTTGGACACTAGTGACCCCCCCAAGAATGTAGGGTTGTCTTCTGGCCATGGATTTTCGAGTTCACCTTTGGATTTTGGGTTGAGAGGCCAAGCAGGGTATAAGTTGTCTTCTTTGTGTTGTCGGCAGGTTGTCGTTTTCCATCCAAACCTTAATAGATTATAGTGTCTCTTGGAACCTGTAGTTTGCAGTACCGACATATTCCTCTGTGTTCCAGAGTACAAGTACAAGTACATAGCAGCATGCACATTCTTTGGAAGACTGTCGAGGATGTCATTTATGCAGACGAGGAAGGGACTAAGCACTCTTCCCTGTGGAACTCCTTCTCCCAAGGTCTTCTTCCGGCCATATGAAGCATTTACTGTACGGACCGTAGGATTATAAGGCGCACTGCCGATGAATGGTCTATTTTTGATCTTTTTTCATATATAAGGCGCACCGGATTATAGGGCACATTAAGAGAGTGTTTTTTTTCTAAATGTGAAAGACTTCCTTGTGGTCTACATAACATGTAATGGTGGTTCTTTGGTCAAAATGTTGCATAGATTATGTTTTACGGATCATCTTCAAGTCACTTTCTGACAGTCGCTTCCGGATGCACCGTTTTGTGGGCGGTCTTATTTACGTGGCTCACCTTCGGCAGCGTCTTCTCCCCGTCATCTTTGTTGTAGCGGTGTAGCTAACTGTTTTAATGACAGTCAGACTTTACCTCAATCAAAAACGGAGCAGCATCTCCTCATCTGGAACCAACAACACCGGAAATGTGTCCCGTGAAAAACCGTCCGACCGGAACACTCTATTAACTAAAGTTCCTTGGGTGAATAATGTAAACTCACTACACCGGTATGTTTTAGCGCTTTCATGGCGAGTTTACTGACAGATATAAGTAAGAACTTTACACTACTTTATTTTAGAAATGGCAACAGTGGAGGATACATGTCCCATAACAAGAAGATAGAGAAAAAGAAGAAGCTTATCGACTACTGCGTCGTCACAGACTACAAAGGCATACGCCTGCTAATTTTCCGGATTTATGCAGATCCCAAATACAGATCAGCAGGTACCAGAAGGTAAGAAAAGTTGCTATTGCAAAATATTGCGAAACAAAACACCAGATAATATGTCTTACCTTATACACACACCATAATAATACTCCTATGTTGAAGCACAGTACAATCCATCAAGCAGTGCAGCTTCATAGCTTACCAAAGTCCTACTAAAACTTTACTGATAGATTTTTGAGAACCCTGTGTAATGTTCTATATTTTCAATGGAACATATAAAATGTTGGTGTTGTTTACTTGAGTCATATTGCAGTCTACACGTATCTCTTATGTGATACGGCCATTCTACCAACCGCGCCACGCCGTGCCCCGAGTGAAGAGTTAATTTTTGGGGGGAAATATTCATGGTGATTTTTGACTGTAGTGAAATATTTTGTTTGAAGCACAGAATGTTAACAAAAGAATATGCTAAGAACATTGCAAGCACTGTTGGTATAACTCAAAACACACTATGATTACATACTTACATAGGAAAAGTCTGACGCGTAAACTGATAAAGAACAGACAAATATTCTCAAAATGTGTTTTCTTTCTTTGTTTTCAACAGTGCCTTGATGGCTCATAGTGGACCATGACCTTGATCGCACACCTCCATCCTTGCGCTGCCAGCAACACACAACCAAATCCCGACTCAACAACTTGCAAAATGACAAGTCCAATATCACCTGGCATGCTGATTTCTTCAGTTCTAGCTTTACTTAGACACGAAGAGGATCCATCACATGATCATCTGTGTTTTGACTGCTAGAGGTCGCCTTCCAGATGTGTAATTGATACTTGTGTCCAGATGGGTGCTAGCAAGTACCCTGTGAGTGAGTAAAGGCCAAAAGTTGGGACACACCTTCTCATTCAAAGCGTTATCTTTATTTTCATGACTATTTACATTGTAGATTGTCACTGAAGGCATCAAAACTATGAATGAACACATGTGGAGTTATGTACTTAACAAAAAAAGGTGACAACTGAAATTCTAGTTTCTTCAAAATAGCCACCCTTTGCTCTGATTACTTTTTCGCACACTCTTGGCATTCTCTCGATGAGCTTCAAGAGGTAGTCACCTGAAATGGTTTTCACTTCACAGGTGTGCTTGAAGCTCATCGAGAGAATGCCAAGAGTGTGCAAAGCCGTCCAAACTTTTGGCCTGCACTGTATATCATTTAGCTGTACATTTTTCTTAATTTCACAAGATTACTTCCTTAGCCTAAGAGTAGGAACACACACACACACACACACACACACACACACACACACACACACACACACACACACACACACACACACACACACACACACACACACACACACACACACACACACACACACACATTCCCACAAGGCAGATCCTTGTGGGAATGTGCACATCTTAAAACTCATTTGTATACTCTAGCCTTTAAATAGACCCCCCTTTTAGACCAGTTGATCTGCCGTTTATTTCCTGCTCTGCCCCCCTCTCCTTCGTGGAGATGATGCGCTAGCTGTCCAAAGTCGGGACCCAGGGTAAACCATTCATCTGTGCATCAGTTGGGGACATCTCTGCACTGCTGACTTGTCTCCACTCAAGATGATCTCCTGATGGCCCCACTATGGACTGGACTCTCGCTATTATGTTAGATCCACTATGGACTGGACTCTCACAATATTATGTTAGATCCACTATGGACTGGACTCTCACTATTATGTTAGATCCACTATGGACTGGACTCTCACAATATTATGTTAGATCCACTATGGACTGGACTCTCACTATTATGTTAGATCCACTATGGACTGGACTCTCACAATATTATGTTAGAACCACTATGGACTGGACTCTCACAATATTATGTTAGATCCACTATGGACTGGACTCTCACTATTACATTAGATCCACTATGGACTGGACTCTCACACTATTATGTTACATCCACTATGGACTGGACTCTCACACTATTATGTTAGATCCACTATGGACAGGACTCTCACACTATTATGTTAGATCCACTATGGACTGGACACTCACTATCATGTTAGATCCACTATGGTTGGACTCTCACTATTATGTTAGATCCACTATGGACTGGACTCACACTATTATGTTAGATCCACTATGGACTGGACTCTCACAATATTATGTTAGATCCACTATGAACTGGACTCTCACTATTATGTTAGATCCACTATGGACTGGACACTCACTATCATGTTAGATCCACTATGGTTGGACTCTCACTATTATGTTAGATCCACTATGGACTGGACTCACACTATTATGTTAGATCCACTATGCACTGGACTCTCACAATATTATGTCAGATCCACTATGAACTGGACTCTCACTATTATGTTAGATCCACTATGGACTAGACTCTCACAATATTATGTTAGAACCACTATGGACTGGACTCTCACTATTATGTTAGAACCACTATGGACTGGACTCTCACTATTATGTTAGATCCACTATGGACTGGACTCTCACTATTATGTTAGATCCACTATGGACTGGACTCTCACAATATTATGCTAGATCCACTCGACGTCCATTGCACCGGTCGCCCAGGGTGCGGGTGGGGGTGGGGGTGGGGGCTTGCGGGGGTCCCCACATCTGCGGTCCCCTGCAAGGTTTCTCATTGTCACCGCACTGGGTTGAGTTTTTTCTTGTGATTTAGGGCTATATAAGTAAACATTTATTGATTGATTGATTGATCCTTGTTCATTTAAGAGTGGTCTTTTTGACATCTCGGGTCTGTTTTAAATTTGTTTTTTGCTACTTCAAGAATGCTTGCAAGCTGCTCTTTCGATCATGTTGATGATAATTGCAAAAGACAAAGGTCTCACTGGCTTCCTATGTCCAAAAACAAAGGTCATAGTCCCAGATGTAAGGAACATAATACCGGATTTAATGCGTCAAAGACGGGAATTTTTTAGCAACACCTCCTTAGTCCCAAAATAAATCATGAGACTCACCGAGGAACTCAGCCTCTCTCAGACATGAGTTCAACCATCACTGAACTTTGAAAACAGACAACTTTTCTGCCGTGATCCTATAATGAGGTTGAAGACTTCTCCATGGAGGCTTACTCTTGCAGAGCCTTCATGGTTCGTG